>NW_021850207.1:739757-788333 GCF_003651465.1 Formica exsecta
GTCGTGTGTCATAAGCGAAAATTGACAAGGGATCAACCGATGAGGGGCTACGTTCCGTGCATTAGCGCAATACAAGTTGATGGAGAAATTCCCTTGTGACGTTGGGCTTATCGTGCTTGCAGGTGAACGCGATAAGTGGCGTTCGCCAGGTGTCGCGGCAAATTCCAAAGAGCAGCCCCTAAAGCGTCATTGATCCCGAATTATTCCGGGCGCGTGGATTATCCGTTCTGAATCCGAAATTACCGCCGTCGTTTATCCCTCGATATCGAATTACGTGCGAGAAAAATTGATCGAAATACATCTGGTAATTCAGATGTAAAAACTAATGATCGAAATCTCCGGAACACGTCGCTCGGCTGATGTTGATGTTTCGGCGAAATGTAAATTTAAAGGTGACGATCCGTGAATATTACAGACGCGGAATGTCATGCTACGAGCGCAATGTCGTAGGCGGCAAATGAAAAATTACCAGCGCACGTGCGACTACGACGCTCGTCCTCCGAAATATCCTCATTTATTCACGCGAGCGCTAGCGTAATGTGTCATGCATCAACGTTAGTTTTGTCGTGGTAGCGCGGAAATAAAGATGAAATATTCAAGTCGACAGTCTCGATTGCTGATTCCGACGTTCCGACTGTCAAAGATTGAAACATGCGCGCACTCATCGAAATCGCTTCGTCTTGTCGAAGGCGTTGCAACGATGTAAATTGGATCGACTTTTCGCGTTTCTTTGTACATTCGTGCATTAATAATTCGAAAAGATAAAGTCTAAACGCGGTTTATCGTCAATTGAATATTATACGTACATCGTTTACCGCTGATTGAATTTAATTAAACTTTTGCGACAGGATGCCCATGCTCTCTGTTTGGCCAGAGCTATTACGATAGAGAAACGAACGAATTACTCTCCGCTGCCTACGGCAAAGCTTAGTTGCTCGCTTTAATTGCTTCTGTCAGTTCTCTTCTCTCTCTCTCTCTCTCTCTCTCACTCTATTTCTCCCTCATTTTCTCCGCCTTGTCGCACACATTCTGTTCTTTTATATTTCCGGTAAGCTGTAGCGCGAAAAAGACAATCGATTTATAAATAGGGCTTCTCAAAGTAATAGTTACATTGCGAACACACATATCCTTAAAAAGTACACTGCTAAAATACACTACTGCAGATACCCCGTAAAAGATAAATAATACAATATTGTCATTTTATTGTTTTTCATTTTATTATTTATATATGGGCATCATGTATTCTTTACATCAAATGGTACTGCAATGAGTTATTATTGCATTATTAAACATTGAAATTAAATGCATTAATGTTGATATTAATAATAGCAAGAAAGATTTAAAAAATAAATTAAAATATATAAATATGTTTAAATATATAGATAAAATACTCACGAGTGAATCGATCTGTGAGATAATCTCTCTTTTCTTAAAATATCTTTGGTTTCTTGCGCGAATACTCGGCAGTCTCGGGTTCCTTAACAGTTTCGCATAAAACGGTAATAATGGAGAGAAAATCGATTACCGCTGGATTATATACCAATTGCCACTTGATATCGTCTAGATTAATCGAAGATGCTTCTCTCGCTGAGGCAAAACGGCGGAGGAAAATGTGCCCAGTTTCGCTTCTTTCGCGAATTGAGATCCTTCGCGAAAGTTTTGAGTATAATCCACAAAACTTTTCCGGGCATCCGACAGGCATCTCTTCGTTAGTGAGATTCATTTGCTGCCTGAGAGAATATAAAAAAAAATTGCAAGTCTATTTAAAAAGGAAAATTATATTCTAGAAAGAAGCGCGTTCTTTTACTCGTGAAAGATCCTTCATATAAATCATGCTCGTCTCATTCTCGGACATCATAAAAATTTAAAAAACTTTAAAAAAAGTCATCGAAAGAACAACCCTCCCCTCGAAAAATTAAGATATCTTTCGCTCGTCCTTTGGAAATCTCTTATTCTCTCCTATCGAGATCTCAGTTCTTCTTATCTCGATTCGATTTTATCACCGTCTTTGCACATTAAAGAATTTCCATATCGGCGACGATGCGGTCGACGAACGCTCGACGAAGCGAAATGACGGCCGGGGACCGATGACTTCCGTAATTCCGTGTGGCGGAGTTTCATTGTAGTAACAGTCGAAGTTTCCGCGACCCACTCGTGGCCAAGTGCACGACTCCGGGAAACTTCACAATAGAACTTCCGCATTTTCGCCTCGCTGCCTGCAACGCCCGCGGAGATGCAGTTACGGGAAGAGTCTCTCCCCCCTTTTCCATCCTTCCTCTCGCTCCTCATCTCGCCCCTCGTATTCTCACCCCTCGTATCGCTCGTATCGCTTGCCGCTTCGGCCGATCGGCTTAAAGTCCAATCCTCTCGTTTACAGGACTCTGCCAAAATGCCGAGGTACGTGGTACATTCGGGGACAGGAGGAGATCGGATCTTTCCGGCGACGAGCCGCGCACTCTGCAAACCCATCAGCAGTATAGGTAAAGTATATTCGCCCGAGGTCTCCTCGGCCGTAAAATGTACTACTTTTCGCCGGATTTTTCCTTCCCGAACGCCGTACGATGAAGGAAACCCAGCTCACGAGTAATACAAGAAACGAGATTCTTTACGAAGATTGAGATCCATCGGGTTTCTCTCAATTCGATGACACATGCTTTGTATCCGGTCGAATGGAGATGTCAGGGAATATCTTTAATAGAATTACATCGTAATTATAGCCCTACTGTAATCATAGGATCAAAGGCTCATCGTAATAGTACCGTCGAAGTAACATACACCGGATGATCGATAATTACATAATGTTCGCGAAGAAGATTTCGATTGTTGATGAAATTATTTTTTATATGCGCTTTGTGCAGCTTATTATATTGCCGCCCTTTGATTGCTAATTATAGTATTGGACTGCAATTGTTAATTTTTTGATCCCTAAAAAAACCAATTTTTTAAGCAATTGAAATGCATCTCGAAATGCTTCAATTGTGTGTGCACGATTCTCTTTGCACTTTCGATGATTTATTTACCGGACTATTTAGCAGTACCTTTTTTAGATCTCTTATTTCTCGCAAGAACAAAAATGCTTAGAGCTATTGTTATCTATTAGCCAGGACGCATCTTCTGAGGAAATGGAGGTGCTCGAGAAAAACAGAAGGATGCTCTCGTCGCGAGGTGTTATCAAGGAGCCGGGAGGAATGGAGATGGAAGCAAGGGCGAGGACCCGCGGCGATGAAAGCAACAAACATCTCCTTTGGTCGGAAAATGGTGCGAAAATTCCGCTTCTTTGGCGAAACGTAAATGTCAGTGAGTAAAATCGCGTCTTCTTAATAATGAAAAATGTATTATGGGAGTAAAAAAATTAGCAACTAAACGAAAATATATTTCGAGTGAGATATAATATCTAAACGTGTGTCTCCCGGTGTTATATTGAGAAATTTTCCTCTTTACACAAATACGCGCGTTATTCCCACGGATTGTTATATATTTCTTATACGTATAAATAAATCGTTTAAATAAAGAAATAGTAATTTTAAACGGTTAAAATTTCGCCGATTGATTATAATCATTTATTATACGCGCGCACTTCAATTTATCGTTTTAGCTGTGACAATACGTTTTTATTGGTCATCTACTTTTGTTATATTCCCGACAGCAAGTTTGAGTAAGCAACAAGAGGGCAATTTTGGAAGTCGAACACGCAAGAAACGTCGTAGAAGTAAGGCTTCCGGTGTCGAGGATCGCGTACACGACATTACCGAGAATAGTCGGGAGAACGAGATATCGAACAAGCAGGATCAATCGTCATGGAAAAGGAATGACCCTTTCTCAAAGTCAAGGCCGAGGAGTCGGGAAGCGCGAAAATCCCGTGCGGAGAGACGAAGGCGGAAAAAGAAAGAGAGGAAGGAGCGTAATAGAGGAGGCGGGAAGAGCTCCCGACAAAACGACAAGCGACAAGACGTCGAGCGTCACTCATCGAAGCGCGAAGAGACCGACACGTCCAAACGCTCGATCGAAAAATCGTCGAACGTCACCGCCGATCGTTTGACCTCGTTGACAGAAATTGTCGATGGTACTACAACGTCGTCGAGTCTCCAGCGTCATTCGACGCTCGAGGCGACCAACAGGCTAACAAGGACGACGCCTCGTCGTGGTGTTTACGTGGCCGATACGGTGGAAAGGGAATTCTCCAAACAGCTCGAGATGGAGATTTCCAAGTCCATGTCGAAGGACCTGTCGATTCTGGACGACGGTATTTTCGATAGCTCTCCGAAGAAATCGACCGGACGAGATGTCGAATGGAGCGAGGTCGACGGGAAAAGTATGGACGAGGACGCTTCGTCGAACGGCAAAATTGATTTCGGGAACTCGCGTTACGATGCCGAGAAGATGCTGGGCTATTCGAGGACCAAGGAGGATCTACCGATTCTCGATCTGGAGAATGAGGTGCTGGAGAGAACCTTGAAGGACTACAACGCGTATAGGCTGAAGCCGGCGTCGTTGCCACGCGAACTACCGCCGCCAATTCCTCGCACCTCCGGTTCTCATCCGCCGAGAAAGCCGATAATTAATTCGGACGAGAGCGACGACGAAGAAACAAGCACGAAAGTCACAGGCATGATGCGGGACGACAGCACGAGCGGGGACTTATCTTGCATAAACGGGACGTTCCTGCCGGCGCCTCTATCTCGCCATGCTCTGATCAAATATGTAAAGTAAGTGCTCTCCCTTTCCCTTATCTTCCATCATTCGTAATTCAATGCACGGGATAATCTTGGCATCTCTCAACGATTTACACGGTCGCAATGTGAGATATATACGTGACGTTCCAGAAATATGTTCTACGTTTTGATTCCAATAATTAGATTTTGCGAGCGTTCTCGAATAGACTTTTTATTTTTTTATTTTTTTGATCGAAACATTGATGAATCAAAACTAATCGATATCTTTATTTAATTATTTAGATAATAACATTGATCGGCGGAGGAATTTAATCGAAGCGAGATTTATTTCAAAATTGAACCAGTGAAATCTTTTCTCTCGCAACTCGAGGATCGAAAAATACGTTTATTTTTGTGTCCATTTGACGTTAACGCTATATTTGCATAAAATAGGATTTTACCGTAAAAATAAACTTCCGCCCGTTTTCGTCGCATTTATAAAGGTCCTCGACCCCGGGGCACGAGTATTTGGAAGCCGATTACGAGTGTGTGCCAGGCTACCGTATGGCATCCTCCACGAGCCGATTAGTCTGCAGGAGACGTCAGTGGCTCGGACAGGTGCCAAAGTGCGAGATCAAGCAAAATCCGGACGGGATATGCGCCGAGGCATCCTGCGAGCACGATTGCAACGAAATTAACGGGCGTCCCGTCTGTTCCTGCTACAAGGGATTCAGATTGGTGGACGGCCACAAATGCATCGGTGAGCTCGCGATTTTACCGCGCGCGAATAATTATTATTAACGGCGCACAGATTTTCTCTGGAAATTTTTACGCATTCATGCAATCTTCTCGTGCGAAATTTATATAACATTTTTATTTCAATTCAATTTTGGACATTTGTAATTTTCGCACTTAAATTTTAACACGGAATTTTAATTTGACTCTTTATGCCCTGTATAATTCATCATTTTCGTGTAAAATGCGTGCGCCAGATTTACATTATTTAAATATCTCTCCAGAATATATTTGCACGCGATGTTAATTGCACTTGTGCGATGGAATAAAAATCATCATTAAACAGCGGAATAAATATGTACCTTACTTATTGCATAGACATCAACGAATGTTTACTGAACAACGGCCACGGTCCTTGTCAGGATACCTGCCGAAATCTCATTGGAGGATACAAATGCTCCTGCGAGGGTCTGCGGGACGCATCGCTGGCCGCCGACAATCACACGTGCGAACATGACAAGCACACAGGTCCGTGCAGTGTCAACAATGCCGGATGCTCTCACACGTGTTTGTCCACGATGGGTCGGGTATTCTGCCTATGTCCCGACGGTTTCATCCTCGAGGATGACTGGAAGACTTGTCAAGGCAAGTAACTTCATTAATTAGACACGATTGATTTTATATAGAATTTTGCTTATTAATTTAACTCTCTTTCTCGTAAAATATATATCCCTCAAAGAGAGAGATATTCTTTCCGAGAATAATTAAATTTTAACAGTCTCTTTCTTTTTCTCTCTCTCTCTCTCTCTTTCTCTCTCTCTCTCGATGCGATGACCGGACGATTTATACGACGTTTTACGCGATCGAAACGAAAATAAATCTTCGTGACGTATCGAGGCTCCGCGATGCACTTAGTCGACATTCCGCGTGCAAATATTCATGGAATTTCAATCGGCGCGACATTTCTGTAGCAAAAAAGCATCGGGACGCGTTTTTGACAAATGGCAATCATTTCCCGTAGATGTGGACGAATGCTCGGTGCCGGATCTTCAGACGGAGCTGTGTCGCTATGGGTGCATCAACACCCCGGGTTCCTATCGATGCGCGCAACCTATGGAGCTGAAGGATCAGCCAGTTTTGGACAGGCTGTCCATCACTTGCCTGCCGGGTTACGAACAGACTTCCTATGGAACATGCATTGGTGAGTCGGATAATGGAAAAAAATTTCGATTTTCTCGTTCGTGGAATATAAAAAGTTCCTGTGTCTTGTCGATAAACTATTATGATTATAAAGATTAAGAAATAATTTCCATGTCGTTAATAGTAAATTAATAACGGCGATATAATTTTGCAATAATTTCAAACTCGTTGCGCGATTCTCGTTAAAAGCTATTATTAGAAATATGTCAAAGTTTGAATGAGTTCTCTCCGATGGTAGTTTTACGTATGACTACATCCGTGAATTTATTGTTGGACGTCGTAGATATACTATACTCGAATTAGAGCACACGGATGAATCCATATAAATTTTTAGCATGGCTGCTTAAGTCAAGTTAAGCTAATATAAATTCCTTGTGCCGTTATCTCTCTTCCTCACTCTCGTTCATAAGCTCGCGTCACACTTTCATCTTTTACAATAATTTCTAACCGACGTATATGCATTGTGTGATTTTTCAGCATTTTTTATTATGGCACATGTATTCCGCACTCTATATATTTTTTTACTTTTACTTTTCGCCTCGTAAAAGCACTCTGTGAACTCTCCTCGAGCTCTTCTCGCGCGAAGCTCGCGCTAACATCCGCGCCATTTAAGTTCCTTCGATCGCAAACATCTCTCGGACGATTCTCTCCTACGATTCCGGACGAAAGTGCGCAGCGGCTTTAGTATTTCCTTGAGGAAATCCGAGTTGCCTCGCGTCCCTTTCTCCGCGACGGGGAGCAAAGTACCGAAGAATCGTAATCTCACGGCCCCGCAAGGACGATACCTATATCACTACCGGTTCCTTCCTTAAAGAAAGTGAGGGAGATAGAACCTTTTCTCTCTCGCCAATCGTGCATTCCTCGGGAGAGTAACCTTCTTAGGAGTCCCGTGCGGGTTTCTCCCTCAATACTTTCAAATATCTCGATGCGGCTCCTCGCCGTTTGCACAAATGCAGTCCCGCTGCAATCCGTTTTGCAAGACGCGCGCAAACGCGATCGGAAAAACGCAGTGCTTTTATCGGCATTTTATACGGGGAATGCTTTTGTGGCTTTTCCATCTCTCTCTCTTTCTCTTTTTCTCTCAATTTCTCTTTGCACGTATTGTAATGTATCATGAAACAAATAGTAACAAATTTTTTATATATGCGTGTCTGTTTTATAATTGTAAATACCTGTAATAATTTTGAGCGATTATTATCGCTCTTTAAACGAATAGAGTATGTCGACATTTAACGTATTTTTAAATTTAGAATTTATAATCGAAATTTATATATTTTTTCGTACGGTATTTTATAGTATTATACGTTATATAAAAATTTAAAAGAAGATATCGCGCAGCCTCTCTTTCGATATAGCTCACGCCGCCGACATACACAACTCGTAACTGGCAATCCAATTTCGCGGGGCGTAAATCCGTCAATTACAATTGACGCGGTCGTGAATACCGACAAGAACATTACAGTTCGGTTGATACAACGTTACATAGGCGTTCACGTTCGCACGTCTGCGAATCTTATTCCACGGAAATTCAATCCATTTCCGTCTCCTTTTTCCTCGCAACCTCGGTCGTTAAATAGCGGGGAAATTTTACGTGAACGGCATTCCAGGATGATCGGCATTATCCAGTTGCATTGAAGCGGAGTTGTTGCAGCAGAAATTTTCTGTGTAAAATACCAAAATCCGCAGCTATTTGACGAGCAACGCGTAAAATGTACCTTAGATTTAACGCAATCGATAAGATATTAAGTTCTCTTTAAAAGATCAGAAGAAGTCCGAGAATATTTTTGAGAAAAGGGAAGATAAAAAGGAATGCGAAAAACTATGCGCTCGAACGATTCCGCGTAATGTCGCATTTATGAAAATCTCTGATATTCCCGCATCAAAGCAAAATTCTAATTTTGCCCGCAAAGACCCACATGCACGTGCGTTTTGTCTCAGGAAAAAATGGACTATCGCGATGATCTTACAATCTCCGGAAAACTTGAAAAGAACGGCCGAGGTGTCGGTTGAAGGAGTGTACCGAGTGTGGATTTCGGGGAAAACTGGAGCGACGATGAAAGAAAGAAATTCTTTCTCTCGGCTGTCTCTCGTGAGCAAGATTTTCTCGGTATAAGAAATTCTCGCGGTAGTAATATTCCTCTCAAATAAGCAAATAAATCTTGTCTGTATATATATATACTTCCCCATTTTCACGAGGAAATTTATATTAAATAAAAATTCATATTAAAATTCATATTAAAACATTTACGAAAACGACGCAAAATGTGCGAGATGAAAAAGTGTGAATACAAATTTTACATTTTGACAAATAATGATAAATGACAGCGTTGTGTGTTATTGTTGCAGAAAATTTTGTTTGGTGATAAATTATTAATTTATGTCGCAGACCGTTTATATAAAGTGTCCCAAAAACCTCAATTTTGACTTTAATCAATTATTAACAAAAAAAACATTAATTTTAAATTAACTCAGCTGCTTTAATTAAAAAGCTTGATATTACATGGTCCACCCTATACATTTCAGCGCAGATTTATACGTCGTGAAAGCAGCGAAAGTCGAGTGCTCTCGGCTATCATTGAGAGTGCTCGAGGCAATAGCGACTCGCGGCCACTTCGGTCAATTTAGCGTAATCTCGCCGACGATTGAAAGACAGATCGGGGGCCAAAGAAGAGCGAGATCGCCGGTGAAGGAGTCATTACGGGGCGAATGAAAGAAGCCTTGTATATAACGCTTGAGTGTGATGTAGCGAAAACGATCGGTCCGATCTGTTAAGGGACCGTCGCGACACTCGTATAAGAAGGCGTGATTGCACGAAGTCGACTCTAGATTAAAGATACAATTCGCGCCTATAAAATTACTCACAGCTTCCTAATCAATTGAACAAAGTGTAACGTGTGATCGGCTGACTGTAAAATGAGAGAAATTAAAGAGAGAGAGAGAGAGAGATTAAATTCAAAATACAAAATATATTTAATAATAAAGATGCACTTAATGAAGATGATGCATGTTTTCAAATAATTGATATGATGTATATTTTTAACATAATTACGTCGATACTCTAATAAGGTTCGTCATCGGACTCTTTTTGTATTTTTAGATATCAACGAATGCGCGGTTGATAACGGGGGCTGCACGGAGGTGTGCGAGAATACAGACGGTAGCTTCTTCTGCGCTTGCGAGGGGGATGAAAAGGCTCTGTCATCCGATGGAAAATCCTGCGTAGGTACGTGCTCCTTTGATAAATCACTTTCCATGCTCCGTTCATATTCGCGCGAAACATGTCGTTGTACGATTGAACATGTGTGCGTGTATATATGTATGCATACAATGTACAGGGTGTTCCGGCATCCGTCACGTTTTTCCTTCGTCTACGCGAGTTCCTCGACCAATTTCATAATTTAACTTCCCTTCTCTTCCATCCGAGAAGTTTTTATTCACCGTCATCCTTTTGTCGCAACTTTTTAACGTTCAATTATGTGTAACTTTATAAATTTCGAATTGCGTTTTTGACGGGATGGAGTACCGGCACCCGTTAGTCGCGATGCATCCGCGAGGATAGCATTATGCAAAGCTGTCACGCAGGAGCGACTTCCGCGGATGCGTCAGCGCCTAGGATGGGTTCTTCCTCTCTCTCTCTCTCTCTCTCTCTCTCTCTGCCACATTGGTATTTGTAATTCCCTGCTTCATGTACATATCGTATTTGATACGTAGAAGCAGCTGATGCGGCAGCTGACATATAGTATTGCGTCGATGTGGAGGATTCTGCTGCACGTACATAGATTACGCGCGGAATCTGCGCGGTTTATGAGCCAGACGTGAATGTTGGGTTCGCATTAGTGCATGCTGTCGGTTCAAGCCAGGTGCATTTAGCGCAGAAGGACGACGAATGAGTGAATCCCTCACCGATGAATAGCCACTAAATATTCACAGTTTATTTCCATGATCGTATATATATATAATTAAAATAATATTATTTAGAAAAAAACACCGCTGTTTTTTATTCTGTTAAATATATCGCGAATCAAGCTTTCAATACGAATAACAATCAATATTCGATATAAATAATTTAATTGAGATGATATTTATCATTAATTTGATAAGAGCATTTTACAATTTTCGATGTCTTGTAATAAAATTCTTTCGATTGAAAGATATAATCGCATATTATTTTTTTCTAAAAATGACAGAATGATATTTTTGAAGATGTCATTACTTATGACCTATATCACGTTTAAAATTTTCTAAGAAAAACGCAGTATTATTTTCCAAGATAATATTATGTTAATTATGCAAGTTTGTTTTGCATAGGGTGATTAAATTACAACGCATAAAATACAATTCTGGTTTTTGTCCCGTTGATTCCAGACATAAATAGCATCGCGTGTCCACTGTTAAATCCGGTTGGTCGTGGTTATTTAATATGTTCCCGATTAGCCACGTCCAAATTGTGGCGGGACAGACGAAAAGTGCCCAATCGACCCGGCACGAGATGCTTCCTAAAGTGTCCTCGTGGGTATCAGCTTCACGAGGAATACGAGTTGACCTGTCGATCCGATGGCACGTGGGACGGATCGGAGAACGGAAGATGTGTCCGTGAGTACTCAAATTTTTATAAAAGATGTTTTATCGCGAGATTTTGAAAGAAAGATAGCTTAGCAGTTCTTCTCTTTCTTTTCTCCATCTTTTTTAAAAGCTACATCAATATCTGAATGGAACATACTTTTATACGCAGATACAGATACATAAATTTTCAGTAAAGTAGAAAGAATTTTTTAGAGGTATGCTATCTCTAAAATGGAAAATCTGTTATTCCCTTTTATACTTTAACGGAAAAGACGCGAAGAGAAAGTAGCTCATTGTAGCTTTCTCATAGTGTCGCGTGAGAAAAATTGAGACGACGAGATATCGGCCAAGAAGGAATATCTCGCACGTTCTTTGCGACAGGATATAGCAAACCCCGATTGGAGTGTCCGAGGGATGTCGTAGCCGAATTACCGCCCGGTAAGGATGAGGCGTTCGTGACCTTCGATCAACCAGCGACGGATCTCGATTGGTTCCGATACGTGCGATCGAAACCATCCTGGGGTACGCGTCTCGAGGCCAGCCTGAAGCCCGGAGTGCACGAGATTACGTTCTTCGCGCGACACCCGGTATCGAAGAAGCAGGCCAGCTGCGCGCTACGCATTATCGTCAAAGGTAATTAATCTGCGCGGATGCGTGTTAACGACGTATTACGTATAAATGCGATAACGATGGTGATTCCTCCTCGTTCGAGCGCTCGCGATAATGACAGCTCTCTGTAACGAGCGAGAAATAGCGATTATTAATTTGTAATTGTACAATAACAGGATGCTCGCGCCAACCACCATCTCGCGTTCCGACAATATATGTGTACATATACATATATATTCTTCAAAATTAATTCATATCCCATTGAATTCTCATTTAAACGACACAGAATATAGAGTGTGATCTTTCTAATGCAAACTATTCCTCAAATGCATAAACTCGTTAATAATTTTCGATCACTATTGTAAAACAGAAAATACTTTTAAATTACGTACGTAAATAAGAGCTTTCTAACAACGAAATTATTTACTTGAGGAGGTCGCTTATACTTCTCGGTTAATCCACATACCCCCTTACATTAATTAATCCGGATTATAGAGATTGCACTCTGCAGAAGGTACCGGATAAACGTCTCTTGAACTTTGCAAATCTTGATTAATAACGGATGGAGATAGAGGATAACACACATAGGTCGGCTGATCCTATCGTGGAGGAGAACACATGTTAAATAAACTGCAACAGAATGGGAGAGCGTTGTACATCACTTATAGCAGCCGTGAACTCCGCAGTTTCTCGATGATTAACAACGTGAGATTGAAATATTTCCCCTTTGTTTACGTTTCTCGAGAGGTTTTGGATTTTCGCGAAAAGATAGTTGTCGTGCGAGCGAGCAATTACATTTCGCGTTCGCGTCAGAAAAGAGACGAGTAAATATGTATCGTACGAGTTTGGCGAATTATTAGATCGTCTCGTCCAACGTCGCGTATAACAAAAGTTTTTTCTCGCGTCATCCGTTGATGCCGGCATCCTTTAAAATGCGTCTTAAGAATATTACATCTCTTCCAACGCGCCATCAGCCGCGTCCACTCATGTGCATCCTGCTGAGACGTGAGCGAAATACGTTGCAACGGTTCGTTGTATCGCGTGCTAATTAAATCCTTATACAATTTTGAATAAACTTATTCGTTTGGATAAATTATTACCTTAATACTCGGTAAGCTAAAAACTCGCTACTTACTTTTCCCTTTGTTATATAATATTATTCCAATCTGTCTTTGGATCGCTAATGAAAAAAATATGTAATAATCTTATATCATTTAAAATGCTCTTTAATGATATTTCATATATTTCAAGAGAATATTTGAAAAGATCGTAAAAGAAAAGGAGCGGCTCTTTTGCTGCTTATTTTATTTTTCTATATAAGTTTCTTTGAACGATTTAACATGCTAGCATGCGAGCTTGTTTAACCGTGCAGCATTTGAGGATTACATTCAGCAACTCTCGTACAAAAGTACAGAGCTCTTATTTGTGCGTAAAAGTAAGTTGACGAAACTAATTTGATGCAAACTCCAGCTTCTTCATCACTGACACTCGAACCAACCGAGTTTTCTCCGAGGAATGCTGGCCTGATTTTGCGGACAAGTCTACGCGCAACTTGAATCGCTGTTTCTTTCTCGCGAACGTAACGAACGACGGACTTGGCGCATAAATAAGCAGCTTTTCTACACCAATGAGCGCACGATACAGAAAGATCAAAATGCATCCTTTTTCTCTCATTTACAAGATTACGAAAACATAATTTTTCCATTCAGTCCGTTCGTTCGTTTTAAAATAAAAAACGTGAAATTTAGAGATGTAAAGGCATGCGCGTGTGAGAAAGCTTGTTTTTCCATTTTCTTTTTTACTAACGTCACGGTATACGCGATGCTCGAGAAATGAATTTCGCTCACAGACACGCGAATCTGTACTTGTATAATCTCGCGTTCGCCAACTCCGTCTCGCCGATTCATCATTCGACGACGATGCGGAAATCGAACTTTCTCACACGCCGTCTGCGTTTCGATTCAACGAGTTTTCTTACGGCCCGCAATTTCCTCGCTCGACGAGGGGGACGATAAAACGAGCGCGGGGGGATCAGCTGTTACTTCAATTTGCTAATCTCCGAACTCTAGACGGCGAGGCACCGAAAGTCAAAGATTGTCCGGGGGACATCGAAGTCGTCGGGAGAAATGGAACTGCGATCACGTGGACGGAGCCGATCTTCACGGATAATGTCAAGGTGACGCGGATCAGTAATAATGAGGTAAGATTGGATATCTATAAAATTTTCTATCAATCGCACACAATCGGAAAATACAATTTTTGTTTGTCTCGGGGCTAGATTTTTTTTTGCTGTTGTTGTCATTAGTTATTTATAAACACAAATAATTACAATTAATATTTCGGTGTACTGTTATAAATTGGTGTCTACATAATTGTCCGATAATCACCATTATGCATGTGATTTTCGTCTCTAATATCAGCAACATAACGTTATGAACAAAAAGTAGATAATATCTCGATAACCAAGCGCATCGATGTTTATGCATGACACATTGTAAAAAGCTTCCATTCGATACGCACATTCAATACGTGTTTCAACGATATGCATCGCATTACGCGGGTTTAATAATCGCACCAATTGCGATTGGATGAAAAGCGATTTTCTCCCGTTTTCAGTAATCATTAATAATAATTTTACAAGCGCGGAGATCACCCATTATCGTGGTGATATTATCCGATGTAATGTCGAGAGATTGCCATTTTATAAATGTGCGAAAATTTTCTGATAAATATGAGCACGGGATAAAAATGAACTCGCACATATATGAATGCTTTTAATACGCGGAGCATCGTGCGATGGTGTATGTGCAATTACAATTTCTTTTACGGCGAGACTGCGACGCATCGAATGACTGATTAATTAGCGCCAATCTGAAAATTAACCGCGACGTCGTATACGCGTACATTGTTGGCCGCTTTAATTAGCTTATTTGTTAACGCGCGTCAATTATTACTCGAATTTTATAGCTCGGTCCCCATCATTCGTGAGCTCGAAACCGCGTTGGTTTGTGTGATGAATTATGTAAATTTTTGGGCCACAAAATACAGAGAAAGAGGAAAGAGAGAGAGAGAGAGAGAGAGAAAGCGAGTCCGGATTCTCGCAAAGTGGATTCGTTCGCGAGCTCCGTGAAATTAGTTAAGCGTAATTTTCCACAGCGAGAGATGCGAATTTCGATTAAATCTTCGGAAGCGTGATCTTGTCGCGCGTCAAAATTTTCACGCAAACTACATTGCAAATTTTCACGCACGCACGCACGCACAGCAGATTTTCTCCCTCCTTATTATTTTATTAGCGCCCCTCACCGCGATTTCTCGGCGACGATATTTTTTCCGCGCAGAGCCCGGGTCGTCGCTTCGACATCGGCGGTCACAGGATCGAGTACGAGGCGGGTGACGAGGCCGGTTGGTCGAGCAAGTGCGTCTTCACCGTGGTCCTTCGTCGGGAATAAGCAGCTGGAGAGACAGGAGGAAGGATTAGGGACGCGGCGGGGAGAGGGTGAGGAGAGAAAGAGAGAGAGAGAGACTGAGCGGACGAGAAAAGAGGGGAAGAGAAAAGCAGCGCCGAAGAATAACGATAAGGTAATATAAATGGAAATGCCTACGGGACTATACGGGACGCCGTCTCCTTACATAGGCCCCGTAATGGATTCCGTTTTGTCCGGCAGGTTACACGTGGAAGAAAAGAGAAAAAGAACGGATATTTCCCTCCTTTCACACGCGCGACTACCCCCTTTTACCCTTTCCCCTTTCCCCGACATCCGGGCGGCGTGATAATTTTTCTAAAGTAGGGATGGAAGTACACCTAACGAGTGTAATCGCACTCGATGGTCTTATCGACTGCCACTTTTGATAGCATAACGTAACGATAGTGTAGTAGCGTTATACGATACTTATAAAGAATATAATAATATTTTACGTAGAGGAGAAGGTAGGGAACGAGCATATATTCCACGATCTCTAAAAAAAAAAAAAAAAAAAAAAAAAAAAAAAAAAAATTTAATTCTCCATGATTTATATTCAATTCGATGTTTATACCACGTATAAAATTTCCAGAGCGCATATAAAATTAAAGGTCCGATTTCGCAGCTCAACCATCGTGTATTCCTGCCCTTGCTTCTCTCCCCCTCTACGTAATATAATTTTACCTTGTAATATAATTTTTATCGCAACCGCAGATGGTTATACTCTCGGGCATGGTAATACAATACAGCGAAATGTAGCGTAAATACAAAATTCGCGATTATCGAGTCCCGCTTTACGTTAAATGGAAATTAACAGCTACGTTATGTCACTATCTGCGAGAATTGCGAATTTCCACGTATGATATAACATTCTTCAAATATTCCGCGGTAATTAACGAGGCTGTGTCCTTCGCATCCGCCGCTAGCAGATTCCTTTCCCACTGATAAGATTCCCATCCAATGCACCGGCTGACAGGTTGCACAATAGACAGGATCAACGCTGTGTATCTGTCAAAGTCACACACGAGCGAACTGACAATGTTAAGCGGCGATAATACTGGTAAAGAGAGATGCGGACACGTTATATGTACTATCACTTTATCGGTCTCGAGATAGCGCGTCTTACGAGATTTTCAAGTGTCTTATCTCTATCGATATATACGCGAGATTAAAATGTATAATAATGTCTTAAATATTATTTTTACTCTATCTCGATATTAAATAATGTCAGGTCGCAATCTTGTTTCTTCATGTAACAGGAATGAATTAAATTTTTCGATGATTCTCTCAAGACGCAATTAATAATTGTTATTTTTTTATAATTTTTAAATTACTCTTGTCAATCTTTTTCCATCTTTTTTCAACGTCCAAGAATTTCGCGTGTATCGTTGGAAAAATATCGTCGTCTCTCCCTCGACTTTATTTTACATTAAAAAGAAACGATGAATAAAAAAAAATTCTTAAGACAATTCTCGCGAGTTTGCAGAAAACACGAAAAGTAATCTCAGCAAGTACGGTCGCAATAAGTCTATACACAGTTGACGCGAGGAATAATTAACCGCCATTTAATTACAACGTTGTTCATGTCGTACAAGCAGGAGCCATGTATAATATTTACAGCGGATAGAAACTTGATTTTCTTAACATTTAAAGCGCGCCAATTACGACGGCTTTCTTCGTCATTAATATTATTGTATATGAAACTGACAAGTATAGAGTTGGACGACAAGTACACGTGTGTTTGCGGCGCACAATTTATTAATACGCATTCCCACGTATCAACAATGCTCGCGCTTGCGTCACCGATCAATTAATAATGCTCGTTGCGAGAGCGAACGGTTTAACAACCGCGATCTCTAACCGCGCGATGGTTTCGCGGCGAGATATGATAACATAAAGGGATAAACCGGGGAAGAGAGCCAAGCTACCGTAAAACGAGCTCAGCTCGCACTCAAGTGTAATTTTGCGCTACAAAGCTCATCAAGATTGTTAAACATTTAATACACTCACAAATAATTGGCTTAGAGCGATCGATTTTTCTTCTCGAAACAAGATGAACGACGAGTTTTAAAAAAGATCCACGTCTCTGGTTTCGACGCCAAGTTTATCCCCGTCAGGTGCTATGTAAACTACCCTCTTTCCGGAGTCTGCGATAGCGTAGATAAGACACAGATAGATTTTACTATTTATTAATACTCTCCTCTACGTCACTCGCATATCATTGTTATCGATAACGATCGATTGTCATCGTACGATATTATTATAGATGTACAAAATTTATGTATCAAATATATACGTGGTGTATACATACATATACATGTGTGCGTGCGTTTGTATATTACAAATATCGCCAGACTGCATAAATTGTCACGGTAGATGCGATCATATTGTAGATATTACTACAGTATAAAAAAAAGGAAACGATGGTTCTACGAGTTGTCATTTATAGACGCGCCCGCTTCGTTTCCCCGGAATCTTACTTTATATCTACCTACCTATTCTTATTAATCATATGGCAGTTTATATTACTAGGTACCACTAATTCATGATGTAGCTACGCGTAAATAATTACCGCAGTATCTTCGTATTATAAAACTCGAATCTTGTCTGAAAATCTCGGTAAATTGTTTGAGAAATTTCAGAAGCGTAAAAATCTCATAAAAGTTAATAATTATGATAGATTCTTCATAATCGTGCATCATTTTTTATCGAAGGACCGCGGGAGAAAAATACCGAAAAATGAAGAATAGAAAAAAAAATTTTTTAAATCGCTTATAAAATCAAGATTCTAATACATGCAGTTACGCAAGACATATATATTTTTCCGTTCTTGACTGCTGTCTTCGGCGTTGATCAATTTGCATCGTGCGGCACGGATAAATAGGCGCTCCGATATATATATATACGAACGCGAGGCAAGATTTCCGCAGATGCTCCCGCGGCGCGATTTACGCGATAGAATTTTCCTTTACACGAGCGCCGAGTTAACTTACGTGTTCCCTTATTACACGTCGTTCACGTGGCCCTTTACGTGCAACATTCATGCCGCGACGGCAATATTCTCGTCTCGACGCGGCCCGTACCGTAATGAGTCGGTGGCGAAACTACGTGATCGGTCCTCGTGGCGCGTTGCCGATATTGCCGGTGCAACAGCTGCTGTTCCTGCCCTTGCCAGGGGTAATGCTGTCGCCCGGAGTGTCGATCTGAGAACATATTCTCCCGTTATCGACTATCGCCGTATAAATGAGAGAGTTGAGAGAGATATAGTTGTGAAAATATCATTTTAAGATCATGAAGAGAGAGAAGGGAAAAGGAACATTTTTGTGCATTCATTTCCTTCATAAACACTATTAAAACATTATTTTACACGTAATACAAGAGATATAAAAAGAAACTAACTTTCTGAAGCTTTTTCGTTTCTAGATAAAAGTGCAAAATAAAATTAACGTTCTCAGTTCAAATTTAGAATAGAAAGAATATATATATATATATAATTATATGTGTAATTTATAAAATAATTATTTAAATATTGTTTTAATGTGAATTTTTATATAATACGTATCGAGAACCTGGATTGCCATTCTAATCAACTATGCTGATCGGGTCTCAACTAAATGTAAATGATCTTCGAGTAAATAGGTCAGATAGTCGGCGCTAAGAAATACTCTTCTAGATGCTTTTAGATGGAGTCGTTGCGAAAAGAGCGGCGGGTGAACAAGGGAGTTCAAGTGGCAAACAAAAACCGTCCAAATGCCGTCGTTAATCATGCGAAGTCAATGTACGTCAGATTACTAAGATTGATTAGGTACACCGAAAGCTCGATGCATCAAAGGGTACGGAAGGGGGATGAAAGTACATTATAGCGATGATCCATGCAGCTTTTGACAACGTCATTAATATAGCGGCTCTTCTAATACTAAATTTTCTTCATCGATAAAACGCAGGTAGAACTTTAAGTTTATAAGTAACAAATTTTTTTCCACAGATAAAGATTCAATAAATAAATTTAGAAATGTCTGTTCTTTAGAAACGACAGGACTCTGTTTTTCGATCGTTATCATCATTATTACGTCGTTACATTATTAGAATAGCGCGAAAACCTATTTCACGCGAAGATGACAGGGCAACCTGGTTTCATCTTCGGTAAGTGACTGTCGTCATCTTGGAAAACACTTTCAGTCAACACATTGTCGTTGTCCTCTTTTCTTTTTATGTCTCATTAATAAGCGGTGGCGCTAACTCGCTTAAGAGATTGCGTTGCAAACCATCCCGCGTATGTAAATCATGCGGCAACATTTTGCGTGGAGAGAGAGAGAGAGGGCTATTTGAGGCGTTCATTAACTACTTTGCGGTTCGCCAACAGCACTTAGCCACGTCGGTTCATTGTTATGTCGCAGATGTTAGCTCTCGTTGTAAATTGCTCTATTGAATGATCACTGAGATTATACTTGGTGTTACAGTTATACATGCAAAGTAATACAAAAAAGTGAAAATAAAAGAGAGACTACTCCAATTTTTCAAATTGGTATTGCAATTAGAAATTGAAACAGCAATTAATAATTTATTGCAACATTGAAAAGATAATCAGTAGAAAAATTGAATTATGCAAGAATGTTATTCATACAGATGTAAAAATATTAATTTCTTATATATCATACGATTAATATTTAATGATTTTCAGGATTTAAATTTTGCTCTATATGGAGAACGAATCTCATATTATTATTCTGGACGGTATACATAATGTAATATTTGTTAGTGCAATATATATACGATTTGAAAGATAATAATGCCGGGGGAAATATAAACATCGATCACGATTCTATTTGTTTGCTCGCCAATTATTTCGCTCTTTGTGTTTTGTTTTAATTATTCCTACTATCAATTTAAACGAGTTTACATTCGAAACTCGTTACGCTTGGCTTAGTGTCTAACAAACTGTAAATCGTTTTGTATAACAAGGTTTATAATAATTACATTCAAAAACACAATGTAAATGTTGCGTCGATAAAATATGTATGTAATATTTTTACACGACATTTTCCATATTCGAAAAGGATTTCTTGCACAATAATTCAGGATTTCTTTCGATCTTATTCAATACATTTTGTAACTCTCGAGTTTCCTCGGGTGACAAGGACGTTTTCTGTTCCGACAGAACGGCGTCGGAAAGACTCAAAGACACCAACGATAAAGCGTCCTCTTTATTGTTATCGTCGTCATTCAGGAGGTTCTGTTTCAGCATCTTGATATACCTCTTTAAACCCGAATTCATCACGAGATCCATTTTCGAATCGCGTTGCGGAAGTTGCAATTTTTCGTCCGAATTGATTTTTCCTACAATATCCTGCTCGCACGTTTTCGTCTCGTCGTCGACGATGCCGCTTTCCCGCAGGGCCGACGATGCCTTCGAACTCAAAGATTCATCGCGTTTCATTTTGTCGACCGCGTCGTTTGATCGAGTATTCAATTTCGCGCCGTTTAATCCGCTTTTCGTCTTGTAATTTGCATCTCTTCGTGCCGGATGCGAGGATTCGTCGCTTTTAGGATGATTGTTCGCGCCTGCGAGTACGCCGGTTCGCAGATCCTGCATAATTTTCGGAACTTTTGACCGAGTAACGCCGTTAATGTTATTAGATTTTATGTCCTTCCCGACCGCCGCTTTGGTATTCGAGATTAGTCGAGTTCCATCGCCCTCATCCGCCGCCCCTACGTTCCCCCGAGGATCGATCCGGGTTATAACTCGCTCCCCGAGTTTCTCGCCATTGGGGATCGCGGATTTATCGGTATCGTCGGCGGGGTTTAACACTTCGGCGGATAATTCAATCTTTGGGCTTAGCGACGCGCCTTTGGATGAATTCTCCGCGCTTCTTAACCGTCGTCTTTCGTCGCGATTTAATTTCGCCGACCTCTCCCACTGATCTTGCTTAACGTTCGTATGTTCTTTTCCGTTACCTCGATTCGTTAATCTCGGCTCCATCGTCGTCCGAGTTCGGGAAGCTGCGACGCTTGAAGGTGCGTGGACGGAAGGGACGGCGATTCGCGATGTTGGATAAACTTGCGTCCGAGGTTTCGACGATAAAGACGACGAGACATTGCGAGTAATCGCGGATATTCCCTCCCCGGTCGAGTCGGGAGTCTTCAAAGTTCGCTCGTTATTTTCCACTTGCGCGGCGCTTCCGACATCCTTCAATTTGTCCTGCCGTTGACATCGCGGCGACGTCGTAAGATGTTCTCGACGGTGCTCGATCGACGTGCCGATAAATTCCTTTTCTCCTGTCGCGATAAAACTCGCCGCTCTTCGCCTGGGCGACTCCGGATTACGGCTTACATCGGATTCTTTCGAACGATCTTCCCGGCTTGAAACGGCAGGTCTCCGCGACAAGCCGTTATCGCGCATCGACGTCGCCGGTCTCGTACATTTCGCGGGATTCTTCGTAATATTTCCGTATTTTCTGTTGAAGGAGGTTGCGCGAAAATTTCCCGACATCCAAGGGGGATACGAGGACGCGCGACTCCTGGGGCTGATCGATGACTCGCGCGAACGGCGCGACACTTCGTCGCATCGGCGCTTGCTACTGGAATCGCTGCAGATGCTGACAACCTCGCTGGAGCTCGCCGAGATAAAACTCGATTTTCCCTCTTCTGCGTGACGTTTGTTCGACGATGGAAACCCGGTGACAGCGGGGTAATCTTCCAAGTTTTTCTTCAAGTCGCGCGAACGGTTCGTTGCGCTCGTCTCAAGCCTCGGTGATTTCGTCGCTCTTTTCTGCCTCACCGGCAATGTGACAGCTCGAGATAACGCGCAGCCCTTCGGTGACATCGAGGCGTTTCCGGCACTCACCGGTCGATCCGTCGTCCACGAGGACTCCTTCCTCGTGCCGGAATCGGCGAATCGTGGACAGTTGTTGTTTTCCACGCTATCTCCAGACTTCGCTTTATCAGTGCGTTCATATGATTGTGGCGGAATCGTCTCTCTTCTCGATACTTGACATTTTGAGTTTAAATCGCTCCTGCCAATCGTAGAGACATTATCCTCGAGCGAAATGCTTCGCGATAGCGAATGAACGTATATGTTCCCATTATTATCCATACCGGGCAATTTCGCAAAGTTACTATTGTCGTTTTCCGGAAAATAATTCCTGTTGTCTTTGCGAGCGTAAGATTGATATTCGATACTCTCGTCGGGAATCGTTTCAGTTTCCTTTTCGGTGGTCCTCGGTCTTCTTACGCCTTTGCTTAAAAAATGATCCATCGGATGAAGACGTTCGGCGTTTTTCCGGCTCGTTGCCTCGGCGGTATCATAATATTCCTCGACGAAATCGAAAAGGCTATGATCGTATCGATCGTTGAGTCGCACCCCGATCACCGAGTCGGCCGAGTTGAGATGCAGCGAATTCAAGACGACGTCGCCGGGTGGTTGGGAGTCATCGTATCGCTTCCTCAGAGTAGCTTCGATGAGCTTGTGACGGTAGGCTTTATAATCGATGTTCGATATGTCGATTATCGGATGCTTCGCCAAGGACGAAGGACGATTCAACGACGAACGACGTTTCTTCGATCCACGATCTCCGATCTGATTCTCGATTCGGCTCGAAATCTTTGACGTACCGTCGCTGCTTTGTAAAAACGAAGGACGATTCAACGACGAACGTTTCTTCGATCCACGATCTCCGATCTGATTCTCGATTCGGCTCGAAATCTTTGACGTACCGTCGCTGCTTTGTAAAACCGACGAGGAATTCATCTTGCGAGTCGATTCCAGATGCAGACTGGAACTTGAAGTGGAATCGGTCGCCATCCGGGTCGGATAATGCATCACTAACGATCGAGCGACGCGATTGTGATGACGACGACGACGACGAGAGGACCAAATAGTCTTTCCATCGAAGGCTTTCAATGGCTCCTGTACGTAATAATAACGTGATACGTTATTAAAACGTATCAGAATTACGTAAAAAGATCAAATCGTTAGATATGAAGAGAGAGGAAATTTTTTTCGGCGAGTTACACTTTAATTTCATCTTCGAATTTTCCCCATAATTATTGTGCATATATTTCTATAAGAGAGACGTAGATCATGCCGAGAAAATTTCTCTCTCGTTTCTAATCGAATAATATTTATAACGCCGTTACAGCTACTCGATCTGTATATCGCCTTGAATGGAATCGCGGTACCGTGGTACCGCTATTGTGTAACAAACAGCGTTATATCGCGGTTTCGCCGCGAAAGAAATTGGAAAATTTACAGTCCAGCAGTGCTTCCGCTCAAACACCCGCGGAAACGCGCGAGGGTGTGCGAGTTATCGATACCCGCCCGTTTCAAAGCGCGTTCCCGAACATTTTGCGAGATAATGGCACGTCGGTAACGCCTGTCGTTGTGTCGTGTATGAATAAAAACGGGGCGAACGCGCGCTCTCTTGGCTTTTGCCCCGCCGAGAGAGGAAAACGCGCCGAGAAAAACACAGAATAAAAATATTATACCGTTTGTCGCGACATTTTTTATTCATACGGTATCCCAATATCGTGTACTCGTGTTTCACTACTACATTTCTCATGCTCGGGTATCTATTCGAGCGAGATAATTTATCACGTGGAGGCACGTACCAACAAGATGTAAACGCGCACGATCAGCGGCGCCGCTAACAAGATCGTCAGGACTAAAGCGAGGGCACTCTCGACGATGAAGGGTGGCGTCGATTGCAGGGTTAAGACGAGCTTCCCTGGCGCGAGCACGTTCAACATTCCGATCGCTTGCTTTTCGATCACGTCGTCGTATTACAAATCGTACTCTTGTCGTTCGCGCTTCACGTTTCACCCTTAGATCGTTTTTAGATCGCGGGCTGTAAATTCGGGCGATCGATGCAGCCTTCGAAGCCCGCGGGTTGCTGCCTGCTGCCAACAGCAGTGTCTGCTATAATCGAGCGATCGCTGATGCTCTCGATTACGCTTTGTCTTTTTTTTTTTCGATTTTCTTCTCCCGTGGCTGCATTCGAATTACTTATTAAAATGTTCAATGTAAAATGACAAATTATCGATCCATATTTTTATATATGTTAGAGCATTATAAAGCGCGCTCTGCGCGCACGCCATTTATTTCTTTCTATTATATAATATAATTCGAGATAAAATCTATATATATTTTATATATTATTTTATTTATTACGTGAGCATGTGTTATTTCATGAATATCGAAGAGATTTTTTTTATTATTGATAGCTTTAATTTTTTATTTGTTATGGAATGTGTATTACTGTTGCAGATTTAAAAAACTGCAATTACAAGTAAATGATACGTTAATAACAATATGTAATGTATACAATATTTTTATTGTTTGCAAGAATTTTTGCAGGATGTGTGCTGTACATTTCGGATATTTGAAACATTTATTATAAAACCGCATGAGATATATTGTGACTTATTATAATTGAAAATAGCAATTGCTATTCGCGTATGTTCTTATAAATAATTAAGTAAATTATACTACTATGAAATTTTAATGAGTAAAACTATTTTGCGGCAAATATAAGATACATCAGTATACGTCATGCATTATTGCGAATTTAATTCCATGCGATGTTTACCAACATATTGCGTATTATATTACATATCACTTATTTATTCACCCGCTTTATATACAGTTCGATATTTCGGACGAATAAGTATAAATATTTTAATTGTGTTACACGTTCTGCAATGCTTCGTGAAATTATCCAATATTAATATTGTATTTTGCATTGACGAAATTTGTTAAAGTATGTAAAAATATTGGCACGCGAAATATCTCATTTTCATCAATATGCTTGTCGAATATCTCGTCGTTCTGCTATAATGCATGACATAAAATCGAGCGGTGTCGAAATTAAGCAAATATTTGTAGTTCAATGTAGATTCGCAATAAATTTAAAATGGCTCGATTAACCTGGAGATAGATGTTATCGACAAGTGTATCGATATTTATTTATTTTATTTGAGAAATGTCAATTAAGCGACTATAGGAAAAATAAATACAGCTATTCGGATACATCCATTTGAAAAATTTGGTGATATTTCTGATAAATTACATTCATTAAAATTGTACATTTTATGATATGCGTATGAAATAAGTCATGAGATTTCAGTTTAAAATGTTTTTTAAGCATTTTTTTTATTTTTTTCTATGTTTTTTTATAACGGTATTTTGTTGCATATGTGATATATTGATGCAAAATCGCGGAATAATTATGAGCTAACGGTATGTATTATATCTATAAAATTTCGAACGAATTTGATTAATGAAATTATTATCTAGAACCAAATTGTGAAATAGGCCAAGTATTATTCGCTCTAAATCTATAAGTAAAATTATATTTCCTCAAAAACTGCGTTATTATTGCCTAAAACTATCGAAAAATAATTAATGTATAAACTATGTGAATCCTTCTTTCCAACGATATTGCGCCCAAGGGTAAGTTATGTTTACGAATTGCTTGGGCGTTTGTCCCATTTATGCAAACGACGGCACACTGGTTTTTTTATTTTTCTTCTCGTGGCGTGCACAGGTATGCTAGGAATGCATCTGCATAAATGAGGCTAGACGATATACGTGCGCGTAGACTCGTTGTGAACGTGCTTTAATGGTGCGACCCCGACACGTCCGCGAGTTTATCTCGGCCTTATACCTGCTGCTTCATGGGATTCCCGTACATGCTTTTCATCCTTCCAGTTACATCGTAAACCCTCCGTTCGCTCGCGACCCCTCTCTGCCTTTACGCTTCTCTCGGACAACATTCTCATCACGGTTTGTTCAGCCTAGATCCCTTCCGCGAGGGCGAGTAGACGCGCGTATGATACAGTGTATTATACCCCGCGCATTACATGTATATGTATACCTTCTCGATCTTATACGATCATTATGCTATAAATAACTTGACCCATAAATTTTATGCAGGGACATTTGTGAAACTAGCAATACCTTAAGTCTTTCTCATACTCAGAGATAGTATTTGAAATAGAAAATGAAAATACGTACATATATTCTCTCTAAGCTACTTCTATCAAGCTATTTCTCCTACTAGGTTATATAAATGGTTAATGAAATAATTCACATTTGTATATTGCAATAGAAATTTTATTTGGAATGTTTAGTTGATTTTACGAATCAAAAATGTGCAAAGTCATCATACGATTACATACGTTATATGAAATTTACCAATGAAGAAACAATCGCATTTACATATGGTATTTCACTAAATACTAAATCGAGCGAGAACAATAGAATAATAAATGTTATAGCTATGATATGGTATAATAGAAATAATATTTGAAAATGCAGCTAGTTTTTTTATGCAACTATTGTAAGAAATCGAATCCTGCAATACAGACAGTAATATACATGTTTCTAAACGACACTTTTAAGTTTTTTGTTATTTTACAATTGAAAGAGAAATTTATTTTATATATATATATATATATATATATATATATATATATATACATGCGGAATATTAAATTATAAAAATATTTTAATTTTTGTTCATCAATTATTTATGAAAGGATTGATGTATCACCGAACAATTGATGTCACACGAATGATAACAGAATCAATGCATGTAAGCATTAGCGCGCTACATGTCGCAAAAACCGAACACTGCGTGTTATTGTTATATTTAATTATTATGGTATTATTATATTTAATATCATGACTTAAAAAAAAATCGGATTCCGATCTATCTTGACAGTGGCAAACTGCATTTTTATATATATTCTTATTTTTAAAAAAGTCTGTTGTTGTTTTTTTTTTAACATTCTCTTTCTCTTTCTCTCTCTCTCTCTCTCTCTTTCTCCGTAGGCCATTGAATTGTTTAAAATTTATTCTGATATTTATTTGCATTAATAAGCGTGTTTGCTTCGATAGGAAAAAAAAAACACATTATCTCTAGATTATAACTTACAATTATCATTGTTGTACGGCACGGTAATGTCTGGGCGACTCTGTGTCTGCTGGATGGGCGAAAGTTCGCGATAAGAAGCGCCAGCATCCTGATAACCGTCCTGCCAACGTTCCGGATGCCGCTGATAAGCCCCCGAGAAGATTCTGGTGTATCTCAGGTAACAACCGCTCGGTATTTGCCACTGCAAATCGGGTATTAGGATAGCCGGAATTTTTATCCACCCTCCCCCTTACGTAATCATGAAAAACCTCTTTTACGTCTACTTACGCTGTAAGAGGAGCTCGACACGGGCTGCGGCGGTCTGCCGGGACACATCAGCATCTTTCTTCTGTAGAATCTCGGCTAAACGAGGAGATAAGTGCATTGAGCCACGGTCTCGCACATGAATTTCTCTCACGCTTTAATCTACGACTATATCCTTGAAAGGGCTCTCTCGGCCGAGACTGGCGCGCGACAAAACCATTTCGCTTTAAACGCTTACCGTCATAAAAGATATTGATGTCTCTCTCGATATTTTCGTTAGGTAAAAGCCATTTCAGTTTATCTGTCTTGTCTCGTCGCACTCGCGCGCGTATAAATTTATTAATATGCAAAAGGCGATATTTTTGGGAAAAACGAGAGATCGGATAAAAGTGTTTTATACTCACTTCAGAATTATGATCCTCCTCGGATTCTGCAAGAATACGATATTTGATCAATTGTTTCGTTTTTTGTTTTTTTTTTTGTTTTTTTCTCCACCCAATTATTAATTATATTTATACGAAAGAGAAAAATTTAGCGATATTTGATATTTGAAAAGAATCGAAAGTGTTACATTTCGCCGCGAAACCTTTTCCATTTCTCGCGGGATAGGCGGGAAAGGGCACAATGGCGTAAATTTACCTCTCACGTGTATCGAGAAATGGCATTCGGCTCGATTTCCGGCTGCATCCGAGGCGACGTAGCGCACGCTGTGAACGCCAGGATACATCACGTGTCCGGGACCCTATGCGAGATATACGATAATTAACTTTTCGCGCGATTGCATACAAATTTCCTTCCAGGAAAATGTCTTCTGGCTATACGCGAAAGGTACATAGACCAATCTTGCCTCATCGCGTTCCATACCAAAAATGAATCGCGTTATGGATCGAAATTCTCTTTTTTCTTTTTTTTTTTTTTTTTTTACCTTTCGAGAAATGGCATTCGGCTCGATTTCCGGCTGCATCCGAGGCGACGTAGCGCACGCTGTGAACGCCAGGATACATCACGTGTCCGGGACCCTATGCGAGATATACGATAATTAACTTTTCGCGCGATTGCATACAAATTTCCTTCCAGGAAAATGTCTTCTGGCTATACGCGAAAGGTACATAGACCAATCTTGCCTCATCGCGTTCCATACCAAAAATGAATCGCGTTATGGATCGAAATTCTCTTTTTTCTTTTTTTTTTTTTTTTTATACGATTCGCGAAGCAGCTACTTACTCGCACGATCCTCGTTTCAATTTACCTAATCAGATTAACTGTCACAGGTTGCATAATGTTCAGGACCATTTATAACCCGCGCTATCGAGGGAGCGCAAAGCCACCAATTATCCGTGTGCGCTGGTTATCGCGCACGGACAGGGTAATCCCTGTTATTACGTTAATAAAGTACACGTACAACCCTTTTCACGGCAAAACGCCAGAAAAGTAAAAGGAAGACGGGAGAGGCGTTGGCCCGACAATGATTAATCGGCCGGCCCGGTACTTTTTCCTACGAAGATACGCTCGCGAAGAAAATCGCAGATATCTCTCGCTGCATCGCGTAACAGTCCTTTCGCGAGTCTCGAATTATGAGCGGATAATTAATGAACGGAATATCTTTATTCGATATTAATATGCTCGATTGTCAACACCGGCAAACTTTTAATTAACTTCGAGATCAATGACAACGCGAAGGAAAAGTAAAAACTTTTGCCTGCGACACACTCGGATTTGCGAATTAGAAAAAATTGAGAAAATTTGAAGATTGATAGTGATATAAAATAAGAATACGTGCCACGTACCCTCGTCTTATAAACGTGCTCCACTGCGACATTGTCGGTGAACGTCGGTTCTTGCCAGAATATCAAACGGTTTCGTTCTCCCGGACTCAATCTGACTTCGAAGGACGTGGGACACATTGTAACCTTGGGATTTTCCGTATCTGAAAAATTATCACAGCGTTTCCGGATAATCGAGCTTTCTTCTCAAGGATCATTACCCTTTATTTCGCATAGAAGCCCAAGTCGAAATTTTCATCCTATTTTCAACCTCATTTCTCTCACATTTATAGATTCTAAAGGATTTCGATGAGTTTAATTTACATAGGAATTGAATTTCTACTTTGTACCTCAAATAGTAAACGAACAGTTTTCCACTTAAAGATTTAAATGGAAGCGTCTGACAAGAGTCTATGTTAAATAGGTTTAAAAGGGAGTGATCTGACTTCTGTGCTTAAAATGAATGCTAAATTGAAAATTGAGATATCCATAAGTAGGAGGAAAATTTTGACTCGGGAATAGAGAGAAACTAGAGAATCACACAGAATAAAGCCGGCGTAATCGATCAAAAGCGAAAATATTGAGACGAGGACGTAAAGCGGTTATTTAGCCATTAAGAGTTTCGAAGCTGCCGCATAATTTCCACGAGTTTGTCCGATCGACGCGAGTTTATTCTGCGTAATCGCATATCGACTACGGCGATGCGCGGGTGCTCCTTCTTCCAGCCGCTGCGTTGCGGAAGGAACTTGCTTAAAGCGAGTTTCACGAACTTTCCGAATGAGTAATTAAGCGGGACGAGACGGGAATGCACTTTGCCGCGGAAACTAAAGTTTACCGCGTCGAACCGATTCGACGAGTGCCGGCTGATTCCCGTCCTCTGATCAATTGTGGTCCCCTCTCCCTCCTCCCTTGGTGGGGAAAGTTTCTTTTCTTGGAAAAAAATAGATGAATTTACGAGAAAAAAAGAGTATATCTCGGGATCCTGAATTAATAATCGACAAAATCAAAGATTGACTTTGGAGCTATTTAATTTTCCATTCTTCTCTTTATTTTTATATTTACTCATTTTAATTTTCGAGAAAAATATCGGGAATTAGAATAAGATCAATCTCGCGCCTTTTTCGAATTAAATTATATTCTTTTCTTCTTACTTGTATATTTTAATAGGATTCTGGTATTTTCTAGCGACATTATTACTATATTTTATCGCCGTCCGGTGTACACTGATATGCTCATTTATTTATAAATGCACGGCCACTGCTATCGCTGTAGCGATACTCGGCATAAGAAAAAGGAGCTTGCGAGAGATCTCAAGCGGATTTTATTCCTGTTTCCTCTTACACGCGAGACTTACCGCGTACTCTTATCACAATTCTACAGGTGCTGGTGTAATTAGAGACCGGCGACCACGCCGTAAAGGTAACGATCGTCGTACCCGCCAGCAGATCCGCTTGCATTTGCTTTGCCCACGGGGGTGAGGCGTGTACGTATCTAAAGAGAGGGGGAAAAAAAAACGAAATAAGAGGTCAACGTAGCGTATATGTAACTAGGTAAATGCGATGCACTTGCATCGTTCGATATTTAAATAATATTATCTCGTTTACATTAATGAAGAGAAACAGAGAGATAGATGCACAGAGGAAATATTAAATATGTATTTTTTTTTCCGGATTTTTTTTTTTATATAAACAAACTATATAAAATAAACGTAATCCGAATTAAATAAATCTACAGGCAAGAAATATTATATTATCGAGTTGAGTAAGCTATCATAAATTCATTTGACTCAGCACTCAGACGTTGCTCCATTATATAGTTAGGTATAATTATACGCTTCATTATGTATAATCGTACGTATTTCTTACCTCCACCAGTTCATGTTGGACTTCGGTTGTGGGAAAGTTACCCGTATAGTGTTTTGCCTAGCCGGCAGTTCGACATCCATGTCCTGGGGGCAGCTCACGAACGGTCGTGGCATGTCTACGGCGATAAAGTCGATTGTTGTTAAGTTTCCGATATCGATAGCCCAATTCCCGTATAGTGATTACGTTGGCGCGCATTTCCCACGCTATCGCGTTGCGTTCTTATAAGAGGCGTTACTTTAACGCGCCGGAAAATATCCCATCGCGTGTGCAAACTTTCTTACGCCCTTCTTTTCGTTTTACATCGTATACGATAATACAACAATAGTGTTAAATATACAGACTCCCGAAGAGCCTTACTTTTTTTTCACGGTAGATAACTTTTTGATCGATTTTAAATTGACCTTATCTTTTCTTTTTATTAAAACATCGAATAACTAAATCAAGTTCATGAATTTTTCTGAGACATTTTCTATATTCCATAAATGTCAATGTTTGATAAAAGATGGAAATGAAAGAAAGAGAACGTCGCTTTTAGAAAGATCCGATTTAAATACTTTGTTTTAAAAGCTGATTTCCGCATATTAGCGGGAGATGTCCGCAAAAATCTGAAATGGCGCGGTAGAAGGGTAGAATCAAAATCTCCTTTCCATTAAACGAAACAATTAGCGCCGCGAAGAAGAACCGCGAAAATGCGAGCGGGCATGAAAAAGCGGGCAAAGCGGATGGAACGAACGGGAGGAAAAGAGCGGAACATAAAAAGCCGCCGACCCGGAGTAAGCTCGTTAAGGGGCGGCGTTAACGTATGATCTCGTTAGCAGGCAGCCTCTACACAGGAACTTTGTAATATTAAAAGCTGTTTCCGAGTGGAGCATGACTAATTTAACGCGTCCGAGAATTTTCGCCGTTAGATTACTCTAGTCTGAACCGGCGATATTTTACGTTCGATTGCGCATCCTTCGAACATGCTTCCCTTGCATTTATCGGAAAGAACAACCTTAAGAGAAAATCAATTGAAAGTACATAAACGCGTCTTACTCACGTTCTTCCGCTAACGTTTTCTTCCCCCAAAGAAACGACATCCAAGTCTCAGGGAAAATGTTGCAAGCGCGTCTTACGAGTAAAATTTTGCTTATTTCGAAGCGAAGATAAATTTTCAATAATTTTAGAACAAAAATACGCGCGAGAAAATTATGAAACGATATAAAGTGAGAATAACGATCCGTATTAAAGTATCGCCTTTTAACGCAACTGTCAGGTTGTTAAAAATTTTATCGGGTGAACATCTCGATATAATTTCGCGCAAAGTTACGACGGGGACGGACAACGCCTGCAGCGTTTTTTCTCGGTAACTATAGAACTGAGACAGACTAAGTTACTTGGATTATAAAGGGAGTCTGTCACAACTTCACGCAGACAGATAGGCTCTTTCCCGTTCCATCGGCCCTCGCTAACGCAGTGTCTCGTGTGCGGCCCTTCTAGTCGAAATCCTCCCCGACATCGAACGTGACACTTGGCACCCTGCGGATAGACGGATGCTCCGGAAGGGTGGCCGGGACATCTAATCTGTTCGATTTTAAAGAAAGTACTTGTTGGATAATATTGAATTTTGATATTTTATTTTAAAAATATTTAAGATGATTTCTGTCGCGATATATATCGTTCTCTTAATAATTTTCAATTCTACGAATTTTCCGATTTCTCGCGCTTTTTATAAAGCTACATGTTTATAAAATTTTAAAATCAAACTAGTACAAATTAATGTATGTATTAATGTTGTAGAAATTTATATTGAAATTTAATAATCATATAAAAAAGAAATAAGAAATATTTAAAGATATATTTTAGACATATTTTTCTTAATTCGCTCGAGTTTTGCACCTAACATAGTTTACGGTATCACACGATAATTCGCACCTCTCCGTGTAAAGGTGGCTCTATAGCATGACATTTCGATGTTGGTGAGACGCAAGTCCTCTCGTCGGGTGCCAACACTAAATCCACACTGCAAGTGCAGTAGTAACTTCCGGCGGTATTGACACACTCGCCTGTGCAACCGCCGTTTTGGCTTAGACATTCGTTCACATCTTGACATTGCCTCCTGTTTATTCAAACCCACAGATGAGAGATTTATCAGAAGGAAAAAGAGAAATCTTGATCTCTAGTTTGTTGTCGTTGCAGTAATATTCGCGCTTACATCTTACCTCGAAATTAACGCGTATCCAGCCCGACAAGCGCAAATAAAAGATCCCACGGTATTAATGCACTCTTGATCGCATCCGTCACGATGCCATTCGCATTCGTCGATATCTAATGTCAAATTTGCGTAATCATTGTTATAAAAAGTCACGCAATTATACGCAAAACGAAGAATGGAATCGAAAAGCTAGATATTATCAAATCAATCCATAAGTATTTTTAAGAATTTTAAAAAGAAATAAATTAAGATATTTATTATTTTATTAATTTTTTTTTTACTATATATAATATATATTATTGCGCTTCTCTCATATATACATACACATAATTTATTGTGCGACAAACAAACTTTTTAATAAAACTATATATAAAGTTTATGGATTGACTTGATTTTGATTCTTTGTTATATAGGCAATACTACCATATTTTGCAATGCCTTATAACTTGCCTACGCATTCGTCCCCTTGCAGTTGAAATCCAGGAGGACACGTGCAATAATACGAACCGGGTGTATTGATGCATTTCTCGTTGCAAGGTGCCCTTTCGATGCACTCGTCGATGTCTGTGCAAAAGTAAACTCAGTTCAGTACGATTAAGCGATGTCGTTTTTTCTTTTCTCGGAAAACGTTTCCGCACACGAACCTACACAGGTATCGTCCTGGAATCGATATCCCGCCTCGCACTCGCAACGATAACCGCCCGGCATGTTGGTGCATTTGTTGCCCTTGCAGATACCAGCCGCGCATTCGTCGACGTCTAAAAAGCATACACATCACGCATACACACAGATATCACACATACATACACACACACACACATATATATATATATATTGCTTTGCGAAAACTTCGACCGAGCTAAGCGAGTCTAACTTTGTAGCAAGCTTCGAAAGTGGAACATGCAGCGAAATCGTGTAATAAAGAGTCACGCGTTATCCGTTACAGTCAGATTTTCCAGAGGCGATGATATCATACACAACGGTAATTTGTAAATATAAATTGTAAAAATAAATTAATACAATTTTCTCTTTTTTATATTATTGTTTTATACGCGACTCGTTTCACGAATGTCATGCTAAGATATCTCTCGCTAAAGAAATAAAAATCCATTCGATGAAAATAATAACAACAGCAAATTCCAAAATAAATATAGTTATAATTCTAAATCTAATAGATTTTACGTGTCTCACTCACCGACGCAAGTAGAATTCATCATCCGGAATCCTTCCTTACATTTGCACTCGTAAGAGCCAGGTTTATTGACGCAGATATGATCGCAGCTGTGCTCTCCCTCGCATTCGTCGATGTCATGACACTCGGAATCATCGATCCCGCCCTTTTGAAAACCTTCCTCGCACGAGCACACCGCGGTACCGTTCACCGCGACGCAAATCTGTTCGCAGCCGCCGTTGCGCTCGTCCTGACAAGGATCGGACGGTCGACAGGATCCGTTTCGCGGTACGTGACCTGGCAAGCATTCGCAGCGAAAGGATCCCAGGGTGTTGATGCATGTCGTATAATCACAATCACCGTTGTCGTTCGCGCATTCGTCGACATCGACACAGGTTCTCTCGTCCTGGGACAGCTCGTAGCCGGTCAGACAGGAGCAGAAGTGGCCGCCAACGGTGTTGTTGCAAACGTGGGAACACTCGCCGTTCCGCTCTTGACACTCGTCGATGTCCAGGCAGGTGGACTCATCGGCATGCAAGTAATGTCCCTCGTGACAGGCGCACGTGTAGCCGCCCAGCAAGTTTACGCATTCGTGGGTGCAATTGTGACGATCGGTCAGACACTCGTCCACGTCCACGCACTTTTTCTCATCGTCCGGCATCAGGATATAGCCAGCGGGACACTCGCAACGATAACCACCCTCGGTGTTTACGCACGTGTGAGAGCAGCTCGATTCCACGTCGTTCTCAAACTCCTCGCATTCGTCGATGTCCTCGCAGGTTCTGAGATCACGTTTCAGGCGGAAGCCGAGCGGGCAAGAGCAACTGACGTTCGAGATTGCAACTTTGTCGGGATCTTCTTCCTGATGACAATAATGAGAACAATTGCCATTGTCGCGCTTGCAACCGTCTATCAAAATGCAAGTTCTATTATTTCGCTCCAGAATATATTCCGCTGGACACAGACACTGGAAGGAACCTACGAGATTCACGCACGAATGCGAACATCCCGCGTTCTCGCTCTCGCATTCGTTGATATCGTCGCAGAGAGTAGGATCTTGAAGATTCTGCGTGAAACCGATGTTGCAGGAACAATCGAAGCTGCCGAGTGCGTTCACGCATTGATGAGTACAATTGTCATCCAGTTCCAGACACTCGTCGATGTCCACGCAAGTTGCATTGTCCCGCGGTGACAGACGATAACCGTCAGGACACTCGCAGACGATCGAGTCCTCCGCGAAGAAGCAAATGTCCGAGCATCCTCCATTCTCAACCAAACATAGGTTTCTGTGAATACAAAGAGTGTCATCGTCCTCCGACAGGATCATTTCTTCGGGACACGAACATGTCACATTACCGTCCTCGTGATCGTGACACGAGTGAGAACAACCGCCATTGTCGATCTTACATCCATCTTCTCGTACGCAAATCTTTTGATCCTCCGCCAGGATCATACCGGCTGGACAGGCGCAAGTGACAGTTCCGTCCTCGTAATAACACAGATGGGAACAACCGCCGTTATTTTCATTCTGATCCTCGTTCTCGTGCGCGCACGTCATTTTGTCCTCCGATAAAATCATTTCGGGCGGGCAGGAACAGGATGCCCGGTCGTTCTCGTGATGACAGAAATGCGAGCATCCTCCGTTGTCGATCGAACACGCGTTTATCTCGACGCATGTCTTGCCGTCGTCCTTCAACAGTTTGTAGTTGTCGGGACACGCACATTCGACGCTTCCTTCTGTGTTTGCGCACAGATGCGAACACCCTCCGTTATTCTGGATACACTCGTTGATGTCTTCGCAGGTCCTGCCGTCGTCCTGCAGCTCGTATCCCTCGGGACAAGTACAGTTGAAAGTGCCGTTTGTATTCAAGCATCCGTGCGAGCAGCTTGTATCCTCGAACGAGCACTCGTCGATGTCCTCGCAGTTTCTGCGATCGTTATTTAATTGAAATCCCGAAGGACATTCGCAATGATAAGCTCTTTCGGTATTAATGCAAACGTGACTGCACGTGTGAGATCCGTCGGAGCATTCGTCTATATCTTGGCAAGTCTTCTCGTCGTCCTGTAACTCGTGTCCTTCCGGGCAGCCACAACGAATCCCCCCGTCGATCTGTTCGCACGTGTGTGAGCAACCGTGATCCTGGGCGCAAGGATCGTCCGACAATTGCTCGCAGGTCCTAGAATCTTCTTGCAGATGCCAACCGGAAGGACACTCGCAAAAGTAAGAGCCCTTAATATTAATACAATCGTGGGAACATTTATGTTCCCGTTCGTCCTGGCACTCGTCGATATCTTCGCAGATATGTTCTTTATGCGAATATAAATATCCTGTAGGACAGGTGCAATTGTTATTTTCTTGAGACTCTGTACACTCGTCCTGGATGACGGCGATGCATGTACGATTATCCTCTTCAAGCTCGAATCCTGTCGGACAGGAACATGAGTAAGATCCCTCGAGATTCTTACAATCGTGACTGCAATCGTTCGCCGCCTCGTTTTCACACTCGTCCTGATCCTTACACGTGTTGCCGTCCACGTCCAAAGAATAACCCGCGGGACACTCGCATCTATAACTCGTATCTATCGTTACGCACGAGTGCGAGCACGAGGAATTGGAGCAAGGATCGATCTTCGCGCAGCTGAGACCATCATCCTCCAGGATCCATCCGGAAGGACACGAGCAACGGTAGGACGCGTATTCGTTAAGGCACAAATGCGAACACTCGTGATCGCCCTCGAGACACTCGTCGATGTCTTGACACTCATCATTGTCGTCGTCCCGTCTAAGTCCTCGAGAACACGTGAAATCCCCGCACGTGAGACCGTCCTCGAGAAGCTTCATATCTCGCGGACAAGCGCAATGATAACTGCCGGGGATATTAACGCACTCGTGCGAACAATCGTGCTCGTTCTCCAGACACTCGTCGACGTCCGAGCAAGTCGCTCGATCGTCCAACAGCTGGTATCCGATCGGACAGACGCATCGCGGCCCGTCTTCGGTATCCTCGCACATGTGAGAGCAAAGATTCTTGAAGCTGGTGCAGTTCCTCTGTTCCTCGCAGGTCGCATTGTCCTTCATCAGGACGAATCCAGGAGGACACTCGCACGTGTACGCGCCGACGATATTAAGACAGATGTGGGAACAAGCGTGAGACTTGTCCGTGCACTCGTCCACATCCTTACACATCGCACCATCCTCTGCAAGTCTGTAACCATCATGACAGATGCAACGATAGCGGCCCGGCTCGTTCACGCACTCGTGTTGACAGCCGTGCGATTTATTCTCGTCGCACTCGTTTATGTCTGAAAAGAATATCAAGCGAGAGATAATGTTAATAACTCGTGTACGAGAGATGATAAAACTCTCTCTGTCTCTAAAAGTTTTATGTTATCGGATACCAACACTTACCGACGCACTCGAAATTTTCATTCTTCTTGAAGCCATCCTCGCACTTGTGCGGATTCTGCGGAACTTCGGTAATCTCCTCTCCATAATCATTGTCGTCGTCACTGTCTTCCTCGTTATCGTCTTCGCTCTCGTTATCGTAATCTTCTTCTCGAAGGATCTTTGTTACCATGTTTGGATGTACTTTACTTATGCACTTGTAAGATCCCACTGTATTCTCGCACTCGGTATCTTCTGTACAAATCTCCGACGTCGTTTTGCATTCATCAACATCTAAATAAAAAAGATAATACTTTATAATGTTCGTTTTTAGAATCTAACGTCAGTAAAATTTTAATCAAATAAGAAAGATGTCAAATAATTTTATCAGTGAACTTTTCCATTGTGATTTAAATTTGACGAAAATGAATTATATCTACCTCTATTTATAATAATTTTCAAACAGATTGCAAGGCACACAATTAAATTTTTTAAAAATTGCTTTAATTGATATAAAATTATTTTAATTTATATAAAAATGAAAATAGCTGGAAGTTAATATAATCGATTGAAAGTGAGATAGAAAATATCTGTGTGCACCTTGACAAGTCTTCCAATCATTAGTTAGATAGAAGCCATCCGGACAGAGACAGAAGACACTTCCAGGCGTGTTCAAGCACAGGTGAGAGCAATTTGCGTTATTCAGAGCACATTCGTCAATATCCTCGCAAGTGTGATTGTCGGCAGCTAATTTGTATCCAGGAATATCCGCGCAGCTGCACTCGTAGCCGCCTACGAGATTGCGACAACTGCCTTGACAAGGCCCGTGTCCATTGTTTGACAGACACTCGTTGATATCTGTGTAATAATGTATGGTATCGTGCAATTTTCGATACAGTCCCGTTTATTAAATACAAGCGCTTTATAACGCGCTTTCGCGTTCCGTTAAATCAAGAGAGATATTAGAAAATAAATCCAAAAGTTAAATTAAATTACAAATAAAAAACGTCAAATTAATTTTAACGTTAAATTAATTTACAAATAAAAAAATTACAAATAAAAATCAATTTAAATAATAAATTTAAATTGATAAAATCAGCAAAAATATTTCTCAAAAATGTCTCTTTGCTCATGATTAACCTTGGCAAGAATGACCGTCGGTTCCCAGCTGAAAACCATGATGACACTCGCAGGAGTAGGAACCAGGTTCGTTCCGACAGATATCGGCGCATTTCGTTATACCTTCCGCACACTCGTCGATGTCTAAAAAAATATTGAGGAGGAAAGAGAAGGATCGACCATTAATCGCTTTATAACTGCGCGATGATGAAATTATTAAATTAAATCTTTAAAGATTTATATATGTAGCTTTTACTCTTTTTTTTTTTTTTTGACGTGACAGGGTGTTGATGCATGTCGTATAATCACAATCACCGTTGTCGTTTGCGCATTCGTCGACATCGACACAGGTTCTCTCGTCCTGGGACAGCTCGTAGCCGGTCAGACAGGAGCAGAAGTGGCCGCCAACGGTGTTGTTGCAAACGTGGGAACACTCGCCGTTCCGCTCTTGACACTCGTCGATGTCCAGGCAGGTGGACTCATCGGCATGCAAGTAATGTCCCTCGTGACAGGCGCACGTGTAGCCGCCCAGCAAGTTTACGCATTCGTGGGTGCAATTGTGACGATCGGTCAGACACTCGTCCACGTCCACGCACTTTTTCTCATCGTCCGGCATCAGGATATAGCCAGCGGGACACTCGCAACGATAACCACCCTCGGTGTTTACGCACGTGTGAGAGCAGCTCGATTCCACGTCGTTCTCAAACTCCTCGCATTCGTCGATGTCCTCGCAGGTTCTGAGATCACGTTTCAGGCGGAAGCCGAGCGGGCAAGAGCAACTGACGTTCGAGATTGCAACTTTGTCGGGATCTTCTTCCTGATGACAATAATGAGAACAATTGCCATTGTCGCGCTTGCAACCGTCTATCAAAATGCAAGTTCTATTATTTCGCTCCAGAATATATTCCGCTGGACACAGACACTGGAAGGAACCTACGAGATTCACGCACGAATGCGAACATCCCGCGTTCTCGCTCTCGCATTCGTTGATATCGTCGCAGAGAGTAGGATCTTGAAGATTCTGCGTGAAACCGATGTTGCAGGAACAATCGAAGCTGCCGAGTGCGTTCACGCATTGATGAGTACAATTGTCATCCAGTTCCAGACACTCGTCGATGTCCACGCAAGTTGCATTGTCCCGCGGTGACAGACGATAACCGTCAGGACACTCGCAGACGATCGAGTCCTCCGCGAAGAAGCAAATGTCCGAGCATCCTCCATTCTCAACCAAACATAGGTTTCTGTGAATACAAAGAGTGTCATCGTCCTCCGACAGGATCATTTCTTCGGGACACGAACATGTCACATTACCGTCCTCGTGATCGTGACACGAGTGAGAACAACCGCCATTGTCGATCTTACATCCATCTTCTCGTACGCAAATCTTTTGATCCTCCGCCAGGATCATACCGGCTGGACAGGCGCAAGTGACAGTTCCGTCCTCGTAATAACACAGATGGGAACAACCGCCGTTATTTTCATTCAGACACTCGTTCTCGTGCGCGCACGTCATTTTGTCCTCCGATAAAATCATTTCGGGCGGGCAGGAACAGGATGCCCGGTCGTTCTCGTGATGACAGAAATGCGAGCATCCTCCGTTGTCGATCGAACACGCGTTTATCTCGACGCATGTCTTGCCGTCGTCCTTCAACAGTTTGTAGTTGTCGGGACACGCACATTCGACGCTTCCTTCTGTGTTTGCGCACAGATGCGAACACCCTCCGTTATTCTGGATACACTCGTTGATGTCTTCGCAGGTCCTGCCGTCGTCCTGCAGCTCGTATCCCTCGGGACAAGTACAGTTGAAAGTGCCGTTTGTATTCAAGCATCCGTGCGAGCAGCTTGTATCCTCGAACGAGCACTCGTCGATGTCCTCGCAGTTTCTGCGATCGTTATTTAATTGAAATCCCGAAGGACATTCGCAATGATAAGCTCTTTCGGTATTAATGCAAACGTGACTGCACGTGTGAGATCCGTCGGAGCATTCGTCTATATCTTGGCAAGTCTTCTCGTCGTCCTGTAACTCGTGTCCTTCCGGGCAGCCACAACGAATCCCCCCGTCGATCTGTTCGCACGTGTGTGAGCAACCGTGATCCTGGGCGCAAGGATCGTCCGACAATTGCTCGCAGGTCCTAGAATCTTCTTGCAGATGCCAACCGGAAGGACACTCGCAAAAGTAAGAGCCCTTAATATTAATACAATCGTGGGAACATTTATGTTCCCGTTCGTCCTGGCACTCGTCGATATCTTCGCAGATATGTTCTTTATGCGAATATAAATATCCTGTAGGACAGGTGCAATTGTTATTTTCTTGAGACTCTGTACACTCGTCCTGGATGACGGCGATGCATGTACGATTATCCTCTTCAAGCTCGAATCCTGTCGGACAGGAACATGAGTAAGATCCCTCGAGATTCTTACAATCGTGACTGCAATCGTTCGCCGCCTCGTTTTCACACTCGTCCTGATCCTTACACGTGTTGCCGTCCACGTCCAAAGAATAACCCGCGGGACACTCGCATCTATAACTCGTATCTATCGTTACGCACGAGTGCGAGCACGAGGAATTGGAGCAAGGATCGATCTTCGCGCAGGTGAGACCATCATCCTCCAGGATCCATCCGGAAGGACACGAGCAACGGTAGGACGCGTATTCGTTAAGGCACAAATGCGAACACTCGTGATCGCCCTCGAGACACTCGTCGATGTCTTGACACTCATCATTGTCGTCGTCCCGTCTAAGTCCTCGAGAACACGTGAAATCCCCGCACGTGAGACCGTCCTCGAGAAGCTTCATATCTCGCGGACAAGCGCAATGATAACTGCCGGGGATATTAACGCACTCGTGCGAACAATCGTGCTCGTTCTCCAGACACTCGTCGACGTCCGAGCAAGTCGCTCGATCGTCCAACAGCTGGTATCCGATCGGACAGACGCATCGCGGCCCGTCTTCGGTATCCTCGCACATGTGAGAGCAAAGATTCTTGAAGCTGGTGCAGTTCCTCTGTTCCTCGCAGGTCGCATTGTCCTTCATCAGGACGAATCCAGGAGGACACTCGCACGTGTACGCGCCGACGATATTAAGACAGATGTGGGAACAAGCGTGAGACTTGTCCGTGCACTCGTCCACATCCTTACACATCGCACCATCCTCTGCAAGTCTGTAACCATCATGACAGATGCAACGATAGCGGCCCGGCTCGTTCACGCACTCGTGTTGACAGCCGTGCGATTTATTCTCGTCGCACTCGTTTATGTCTGAAAAGAATATCAAGCGAGAGATAATGTTAATAACTCGTGTACGAGAGATGATAAAACTCTCTCTGTCTCTAAAAGTTTTATGTTATCGGATACCAACACTTACCGACGCACTCGAAATTTTCATTCTTCTTGAAGCCATCCTCGCACTTGTGCGGATTCTGCGGAACTTCGGTAATCTCCTCTCCATAATCATTGTCGTCGTCACTGTCTTCCTCGTTATCGTCTTCGCTCTCGTTATCGTAATCTTCTTCTCGAAGGATCTTTGTTACCATGTTTGGATGTACTTTACTTATGCACTTGTAAGATCCCACTGTATTCTCGCACTCGGTATCTTCTGTACAAATCTCCGACGTCGTTTTGCATTCATCAACATCTAAATAAAAAAGATAATACTTTATAATGTTCGTTTTTAGAATCTAACGTCAGTAAAATTTTAATCAAATAAGAAAGATGTCAAATAATTTTATCAGTGAACTTTTCCATTGTGATTTAAATTTGACGAAAATGAATTATATCTACCTCTATTTATAATAATTTTCAAACAGATTGCAAGGCACACAATTAAATTTTTTAAAAATTGCTTTAATTGATATAAAATTATTTTAATTTATATAAAAATGAAAATAGCTGGAAGTTAATATAATCGATTGAAAGTGAGATAGAAAATATCTGTGTGCACCTTGACAAGTCTTCCAATCATTAGTTAGATAGAAGCCATCCGGACAGAGACAGAAGACACTTCCAGGCGTGTTCAAGCACAGGTGAGAGCAATTTGCGTTATTCAGAGCACATTCGTCAATATCCTCGCAAGTGTGATTGTCGGCAGCTAATTTGTATCCAGGAATATCCGCGCAGCTGCACTCGTAGCCGCCTACGAGATTGCGACAACTGCCTTGACAAGGCCCGTGTCCATTGTTTGACAGACACTCGTTGATATCTGTGTAATAATGTATGGTATCGTGCAATTTTCGATACAGTCCCGTTTATTAAATACAAGCGCTTTATAACGCGCTTTCGCGTTCCGTTAAATCAAGAGAGATATTAGAAAATAAATCCAAAAGTTAAATTAAATTACAAATAAAAAACGTCAAATTAATTTTAACGTTAAATTAATTTACAAATAAAAAAATTACAAATAAAAATCAATTTAAATAATAAATTTAAATTGATAAAATCAGCAAAAATATTTCTCAAAAATGTCTCTTTGCTCATGATTAACCTTGGCAAGAATGACCGTCGGTTCCCAGCTGAAAACCATGATGACACTCGCAGGAGTAGGAACCAGGTTCGTTCCGACAGATATCGGCGCATTTCGTTATACCTTCCGCACACTCGTCGATGTCTAAAAAAATATTGAGGAGGAAAGAGAAGGATCGACCATTAATCGCTTTATAACTGCGCGATGATGAAATTATTAAATTAAATCTTTAAAGATTTATATATGTAGCTTTTACTCTTTTTTTTTTTTTTTTGACGTGATTAAATAATTTACGCAACTTTGACGCTGATAAAATAATGAAGCTACGCATGAAATTGAATAACAAATTTGCGTCTGCCGCTGAAAATTTATAATGTAATGATCAACAGTTTCCTTTGAAACATTCATTTATGATCGAGCGATGTATCGATATTTATCATCATTTTATCGCAGCGAGAAATTTAATAGCAATAATTGTACATTATCGGTACAGACACGCTGGGAAATCGCGTGCTATAACGGAGCCGCGTTGATGATGCGATCATCGAGCTACAAACGCGATATGATTCGCAAACATACCGCATATTGCAGCCGATAGAGCGAAAGCAGAAAATCGGTAAACGTAGAAAGCCGATAACTGCTTTTAAACTCGATCTCGGCCGCGATATGCGTACAATCCGACTCTTAAATAATCCGATACATGCCAAAACCGATGATTCTATTATTAAGACAATGTTTATGCAGATACCGCCATTTACTCGCGAAAGCGGTTAAAATTATACTCGCTATATTTATATATATCCGAAAATTGTTTTCACCAGACGAATGTCCCGCTTACGAATATCGCGCTTTATTCTCCCTCGCGTTTAGATCGGATAAATTTAAGAACGTTGAATGTGTGGTGTAAAAATGGGACATTGAAGGAATATCGGAAACGGCAAATACAAACGAATCGATAGGCACGGACAGTCGATACGAAAAAAGGTATACGCGAATTTCAGGACGGAAATATCAGATATCGAGATACATGTGTGAGTTTGATTTTCCTTCAAAAAATACGAGAATGTTGGAGATGCAATACCATAAGTCTACATATGCGAGCACTACGTAAGACGTGTGGATTACCTATGCAAGAGGATCCTTTAGCTCGAAAGCCATCGAAACAGGAACACTTTATACCGATTGGCGTATCCTCGCACACGTGTTCGCATTCACCTGTACCCTGATCGCAACGTTTCACCTTTTCGATCGACAGTTCTAAGACAGTGAACATACATTTGACGATAAATTCTTGTATACTAAGGAAATTATATTAAAATTATTATAAAAATTATAAAAATTATTATAAAATAGATGAAAAAGGTTTCTAATTAGACTTACGATTTTCTCTCACGCATTTCGGACGACGTCCGAGCCAAGTGCCGTTACTGCAAAAAAGCCTATCCGTCGTCGAATCCACGAACACGTAACCATCCGCGCACTCGTAAACCGCAACGAGGTATCGATTGTACGGCGGCAGTACGTTCTTCCTTCTACAAAACAATGCATCCTATTATCCCGAATTTCTCTGAATACCATTATGAAAAGAACTGCGGAAAGAAATGTACAGTAGCTATAAAAAAATTTAAGTAAATTAAAAAATTACATTTTTTTCGCTAATTTTATCAAAATGTATTTCTGCATCATTTTGGAATGAGAACTATCTTGGTGCGAATACTAACCTGGCGTACTTGGCAAGGTAAGCGTGTTCGATCGAAGGAGCCTTAATAAGTTTCTTTCCCAGAGTCTTCGCGAAACAGCTGATATCCAGTTGAGACACCACAGTTTCATTTAGCCTTCTCGCCGTAGGTGATTTTGACAAGGATTTTTCGCGCGCTGGCTTCTTCCTTTTTTTCTTTCTCTTCTTGCCATCTTTTGTTTTTTTGCGCTTCTTTAATTCATCTATTTTATCCGGCGCATTTAGATATTCGTTTGCGGTTTGCAGGTCGCTCCCGTCCGAAACGATCGGTTGATCGCCGAGATAGAAATTGTTACGGAAATGTCGAAATACCTTGTTATCTATACAATGTATGCGTCGGCTAAGTTGCTTGTCACATCTCGTATCAAATAATATAATATAACATATATCTAGCAATATGTCAGTGTAATTTAATTAATTTAAATATTCGCAGGTGAGAAAAGAAATAGCGCATTGTACGCTTATTAAACTGATAAATAAAATATTCATTTTGCATGATTATAATTAAAGGGAATTTTAATTAAATTCTCGTCATTCGTACGCTGCTCATCGCGAATGGACTTTAAATAGAATATTTCACCGAGCAAAAATGTTTCCAGAGATACTCGAGTAGCGTATCGCGCGCGGAGGAAGACGCGAGGATTAATTTCGTTGGATATATATACGATGGTCTCACGCGCCGGAGATGCATACTTTTACCGTACAGATGAGATCGCTGTCGAATAATGGAACCTTTACGCGTTCCTATATCAAACGAATGACGTACAAAGTGGTAGAATACTTGTGATTCACGTTGATCCGTTAAAAGCGGTCTCATGAAAATTTACACCTCCCCTATTTAATCAAGAGACACGAAATATTGCAAAAGAAAATATATCCGATTCGTTAATCAATCAAGTGTCGAAAAATTTTCATGAGACTTTTGATCCTCCCATCTTTTATAGACAGTCTTATCATCAATTTTCGATCTCTTGTGTTGCGAGTAATTCATAGGCATTCGCATCTGAATAAACACAGGCTCTTTTAATGTTTCGTCAACGTGCGTCCTGACCAAATCCACAGGATATATGTGTACGTGTGTGCGTATAATCCGTGCGTGGTATATGACTTGGCGGTTCATCTCCATCGAATGCGAGCTATGCCGTGTCGGCGGATTTCGTGCCGCCGATAGCACGCGCGATGGAACGAGACGCGTTCCTGAAACTCCGAAACGCCACCCCCGCAAATTTTCCCCGGAATCTCAATCGGGGTTTGCCGGTCCACGATGTCGAAGGGCAGCGAGATAGAGATGGTCAGATTCATTCGCGCAATCGGCATTATTATAATCGTCAGTTTAAGTATCTGAATACTGTATTGATATCATTGAGATTTTTGGTACGTATTTAAATATGAAAGAAAGATAAGATTAATTTATTTGATAATACGGTGGTGAAAATTGCAATCATGAGATAATCCCTGCCTCTTTTCGTTCGCTCCCTTTTCTTATTCAATTAAAGAAGTTCTCCATTGGTTCTTCAAGATTTTGAGAGGAAGCGCGAAGAATAGGAGAGACATACTATACAGTATCGGGAGCAGTGCCAGCCCCCCGGCTTAAGATATGCCGATAACTTGAGCATCGGTGAAAATTGAATCCTCCACGGTAAAGTCGTGTTTCCACAAATCATAGGAACGGGCGTGCCGGGTAAATTGTTCTTCGAAACTTTCGAGACTTTCTGACATATAGTTCGTAGAGAACCGCGGTTTTAAATATATATAATTCCAATTCTCTAACTTAGATTATAACGCGATACTGAAATCCGATTGAACAATACAGATAGCATTTATTAATGTTGCAAAGAGCGATTTTTTTATTTTATTTTCTTTCAGATATCCTTTTTTAATTTTTTAGTATCTTCATTTAGCATCTATATTAAGGTTGAATTTATTTCTTTGATTCTGTTAACAATAAGATCACGAACGGAACATCGAATAATAGAGTAGCGAATTTAGTCATCCCTCGACCATCTTTATCTATTGATTGAAAGCTCGATCGTTTCGATTGAGTAAGCAAACCGCCGTTCACTGTTACAGTATTAAGAGCGAGTTTGGTGCCATGAGTCCCCTTTATTTCGACAGCTCGATGTCTCGCGTTAAACGGATTTGTCCGTCAGTCTATTGAACACATGCATCGAGGCTTCACAGCCAGGTTGACGAGGAGTTAAGTCCCTTTCATGCGAATAATTGACTTATGTCGATCGAATTAGTATAATGCCATGGACTATGCGCGGAGACATTATACGATACGTGATGCGTAGATATCCTTAATTCATTCGAGTCGAAAAACTAGTTTAAAGAAACTCTATTGGTACAGATTGAATGTACGATGTGAATGAAAATTATATTAATCAGATGACGCGAACGAGAATAATGAAGAAATAAATGTCTTATTAAATAGTAAAAAATGTCCTTCACACATAGCAGAGAGATGTCTTTTTTTATTAAAAAAGCGATGTAATTTTCCCCAACGATACCGTTTATAAGTTGCAATTATTGAGGATGCAATATGCGGATGTTCGAATCGACATAATTAGTGGCATTAATCATAATGAATACGTTCCGCGAATGAAAGGACGTCATTTGAGTCAAAGCGATGGCGATGCGTAATCGTGTAAAGAGATTGATATTAGACTCGCGCGCTCCGCGTTCCTAATTAATTCCGATGAGAGAGAGGCACGACTCGCTTAAAATAGGAGATGGTATCTTACCGCGAGGCACGCATTTCGGAATAGGATGGTCCCAACCGTCGGTGGTGCAAGTCATCACCTTGTGACCCTTAAGTCTACGGCTCTGCTCGCACGAGTATATAGCTTGCAGAGTACCGTTCTGAAGAATCTTCTCCCTCACTATCCCTCCTTGCGGTGGCTGTACCGCGGGACAGTTTCCGAGGATTCCTGAAAGCGATAAATACAGATTTTGCAGGCGATATTTAATCGTACAAATAAATTAAATTATACGCAAACGTAATAATAAAAGAATTAAATTCAATATTATGGGACAATTTTTATTTTTATCGAGCGCAATTTTCCGATGTCATTACTTTTGAAAGAGAAACAGCAATAAAGTTTTAATTAATAATAAATTTCGACAAACTTGGCGCTTTTATTTTCATTTTTTTTTTTAAGGCAATATTTTAACGATTATTTATATCCGCACGCACGTTCCATCGGTATTGCGTGATCGTCTGACGGTGCACGTGTGGCAACGAGTCCTGCCACAGGAGCAAAAGGAAAAGACGTATGTCAAGCGTATGGGAGATCTTGCGGTTGCGCAAGCACAGTGACGCGGGATTAAAATTGAATAATTCCACGGTAACATAATATACGGTCACGCCGTGACGTCCAGTGTATGCGCTTCCGCCGCAAAAATTTTACCGTAGGGCCACCGGACGCATGATGATGCGATGGCCGTCAACGAGGCGAACGTGGCTAGCGCAAAATGCGCCTCTCT
>NW_021850207.1:788363-799943 GCF_003651465.1 Formica exsecta
TCGCGTCTCGTTCATATAAAATGCCTCGAAGCTAGAGGAGAAGTACTCGGAATATTGTTCGCGAATTTTCAGTCGATTTTTCATTCGCAAAATTTTTCATTTCCACATTTTAATTACAAAGATACATTACGTTGAATACGCGAAAGGGCTTTTCAAAGGGAATCTCGGTTTCACGAATATAAATGAATAACAAACGCTTTGTTTTTATCTACGTTTGATTAAATTTTTATTTATTTTTCGAGAAATTTTTATGACGAAAAAATTCGTGAAACTTTCAATACAAAATATTTATGAATATTTCGAAAAAAAAATAAAATTAGTCTTTCTAAAATATTTCTTGATCGCTCCGCGCACAAAACATCCTGTGTCCTGGACCTTTCGCGAAGTCCATCGACCAGTGATGTAAAACGACCACTAATAAAACTTGAGCATTGCGGTTTACCTGTCTCTCGCTATTATAAAGGGCATCGTAAATTGTCGTAAACATACTGCGAACGCTGTGGCACGGCGTACTGCATCTCAAGATCCTAACTTTCTCCCGTATATTTAAGTTCTCTTATTAATTTATTGTCCTTTCAAAAGCAGCCGCTTCTCTTTCTCTAATATGTATAACGAAAATTTTAATCGAATAACCTTTTAACCAAATTTCAATTCAAGAGTTTAAATTTGAATCAATTGAATTAAATAATTCAATTTTTTTTTTTTTTTTTTTTGAAAATTCAGATGCGTCTGATAATCTCATGTAAATCAGGCTAATTGAATTAAGCATGGATCGCAAATTCCATTTTTAAGGTACGTTAAAATATTCAAAGCGTAATATTCACCTCGCGGACCCGCGCCCCCGGGCCCCTTACGCTGTTAAATTACCTGAAATCTAGCGCTGTCGAAACGTCGTCTTTGCCGAGGGTTATAAGACGTGACGCAGCCTTCCGTGGGATTAACGAAGAATTAAACGCTTAATTAATGTAACTTGCGAACCTCAATTTATGTAATTGACTAGTGGCGAGTGAGTCAGTTTCCCTCTCACGTGCGTATGGGAACGGGAATTATTCGTGTCACTCGAGATTATTGGATTACTTTTGATTTGCATAGATCAATAAATCAAGACTGCAAGATCAACAGAGTTGGATAATCCATTTTTTCACCGAGTCTACGTTCATTAAAATTTCATAGTATAACGTAGGGGAGAAAAAATATCACTTTCTTTTTTTTACCTAAATTAATACGCCACGTTTGATGTATCGGTATTCACATGACGTGAGAACGAAAAGGAGTCACGAGTCATGTATCACAATTTACAGTTCCAATTCTCCCCGTCACGTACTTCTCGCGTACGTTACTTTTTATTCGCCTTGATCTATCGGCCTCACGAGATATCGATCCTTTTTTGCTGAAACACCGTGTACGCGGGGCTTGTTTCGAGTATAGCTCTCGTATGTGCAAACGACGCGCGCGATCAATGATCTCGGCTCCTCCGGTGTCAACGACTTTGACAGCGCGCCGCGCCAAGTAAAGGACGGTTGGTCACGCGCGTCCATTAAGGTCCCCATGCACGATCAAAATCGCAGAGAGATTCGACGTGTCTGTCTGCCTCTTAACGATATCCACATAGCGATCCCACCCACCCGTCATGCCTCTCGAACACAATCGTTGCGGATGTTGCAATGAGAGGAAAAAAAGAAAGAGAGAGAGAGAGAGAGAGAGCTATCGACGCGGTCCCGACATAGAGACGAGCCGGATACATTTAAATAAAAAATAAAAAAACGACGGGATTTTAACGTGCTGTCAGGAAAGCTCGCTTATCGGATATATTCTAGATAGCCAGATGAGTAATTGTGAGACGGATGCTGTTAGCAAGAGATGGAAGCTATTTGTTTGAAAGTAACAATATCGCCAGCAAAAACGCATCGCGCGTACGATTTGTATGAGTAGTCTTGTCTGTTTTTACCGCTTAAAACATTTATTTTGCATTTTGTATTCTTTCTTTACAAACGTTCTCACTGTCAGCGTAAATATAAATAATCATGTACGTGCATACACGTTCACGTTTTATATTAACTAGTTTTATCTTTCGCCACATTCTCCGTAATCTCATATAAAAGCAAATGTTTGCTTTAAGCACAATGTTTTATATTTTTATTTATATCTTTTTCCAGCATTTACTTTAATGAATAAGAGCAAAAGCATTTATCATGTGTATATAACTTATCTTCTATATACGCGCAAAAATTCGTATAGAAAAAATATATTTAATTTTTGCAGTCTATTGGCATAAAAGTGTGATGTCGAGTTTCATCTTGTCAAAGGCTGCGATCCATGAATCGCGCTCCATCGCGATTAATGCTTGTGAGAAATATTGCGCGAATAAGGGAAAAAGAACTCCCATCTAAATTATTCGCGTTTCCGTAAACAGCAATCTTTTTTCCAAGAGAGATGAACTCCTTTAGACGACCAAGTCCGGAATATCGGTCACGTCGATTTATTTGCAGCCGTGCAACTTCTCGCCACGGCCAGACTGACGTCGGTCGAGCAATTTCGCCGCAACAGGAACAACGTTTTCCCATTTGGCAATCTGAAACCGAAAGACAGTGCGGCGTCGTCGCTCCTTCCTTCTCCGTGAATTTTTCACTCGATAAATCTGTCGTCACCAGGTTTCGCGCTGTTCTCGAATAAGTAATGACGCATTTCGCGAAGCGGAACGGCTTCTCCCCGACTTGTCTCCCTCGCGTCGAACTCAAGTTTGCGCTTCAAATTGGCTGGCACTATATATGGATTTTCTAATAGCGTCTTCTCCACAAATTTCCCATATCTCTAGTCTTCCGCATTATACAAGGAGAGACGCGTGTCAGGGAAATATCCCTAGTTACTTAGTCTCACGATCGATTATATTTCTCGTATCTCTCTTCCGTCTAATCCTCTCATCTTCAATGCCGTGTAATTATCTCGATTAATCAGAGTAAGGAGCCCCGTAAATTGCATACGATTGACGTCGCTTGAAAATGTATGCGATCTTTTATAAACGCGTACGATGAAGAGTTTCTATCGGCGTGTCTGATCTTTCGCGAGACTTGTCAGAAGCGAGATGTGAATCTCGCTCGCAAAAAGAGAACGATATACACAATCTCGCGTATATCATATCCGAGAGGACTTTTCCAGAAACGACGACGTCTAATGTCGGAAACTGCTTTTAACGCGGCACCAACTTTTCCCTTTTCAATGAGGAAGACTGGGCACTGACACAGTTCTCTCAAATTACCCACCAAAGCCGCAAAAGGATGTTCCGCGACGTCATTTATCGTAAAAGTGCGAACGGTACAACGACTGTGGAGATCGATCGCGTGTATCGAATTCGCGCGTCGCAAAACCGCTTATTATAATTATAAACATGTGGACATTAGCAACGCCTCGTTCATGCCTTCATGTCGCATTTCTGACGGATCATCTTAGAATCCTCGGCTTTAAAATACATCGGTCAGAGTTTGTATTATACAGCTCGCGCTCTATAATCGCTTTCCCTTATGTAAAGATGCAATTATTTCTTTCAAATTATATATCGGTCGCTTTGAAACGCGACAAACGCGACGTTGACAGGGAATCGCGTTCCGATGCAAAGAGAAGGGTAACAAACCGATCGTCACGTTGATTGCAGAGGCCGTAGATACATACACCTAATAATTTTCCAGCAGAAACTAAGTCGCCATTATTAATTATAAGACCCCCTCGAGATATAACACGCAAAATGATGGTCGATCACGGCAGGAAGAAGCCGGTTTAACTCTCGTTACCCTGCGAGAGACGGTAAATGAAAGATAAGCGCTCTGCTCTTATAAACTCGCGACTCCCGTGAAAGCCGGATCGCGTCCTGACATTTGATTAATAATCGTTCAGGGTGATCGGCGATTTTTACGTTGAAAAGTATCCGCCTGTAATTGTAACTTTACGTCACAAATACCATCGTCGTATTATCGATATACTCGGTGGTACGTTTATAACGGTATCTTTTCGACAAATTCTCAAAGAGCTTGAATCGAGATATATCTCTACAATTATATCGAATTATTTTTCCTGAATTAATTTTATAGAATGTTATTGAAAATTAAGGATTAACAAAATATCACGGTTTTATATAGGATAAAAAATGTCATTTCACTGCTGGACATGCAAGTTAAACTTTGTCGTCGAAATAAACAAACTATTGATCGACGGACGACAAATACTTTTATTTATCGCGCGTGATTTATCGACCGCGAATCTCCTCAGAAAAGTACGCGGAATCACAGTGCGACGATGTGCGAATTTATACTACATACGCGGTAAATTCAGTCGAATATCGTCGGTGCGGAAATTAATTAGCATTGTGTTCCGCGTGCCTGTTGTAACCATAAATAACGTAAGGCGTTATAGGGCTATTATCTTCCGGCGACGGCGACGGGGGTTCGCTCTGATATAAATTGGCAACTTCGCGAACAATAGAACGTAAAGCATTTTCGGTGTTCGGTATTCGTGTGTCAGAATAACACAATGTAAAAGGGCGCTTCGGTCAAAATGAAATGCATGCACCGGGATACCGAAAATGTACCCGCATCTATCCCGAACGCATGCATATGGAAATACATGCAACCCCACGATACTCGTATGTGTATATATGTGTGTATATTACGGCATTAGTTTGCGGTCGATTGCCGAGCCGATCAGAAATGTAGATTCAATTAGGAAAACGTGCGACAAGCTGGAATTTAAACGAAATAACGTCGGTCGGGAATATTAAATGGGGATTGCAAAAAAATGTTAACGTCACTGCTCGATCTCCCTCGATCTTCCTATTTCTGTCGCGAACAAAGTGGAAAGAAATCAACGATCTCTCGCCGATAAGAATCGCGTTCTCCTTTGAGGGAAAATTATAATTGTCAACAATTTTTAATATATTTTACTTTTAATTATTTCATCCCCAAAAAAGTATTGTGTTACGCTTGTAAAATGGCGAGACTCTCTTTAAGAACCTGATTATACACCGTCGTTCGTCGCCCCGAGGTCGAATTTAATCGTAGATCGCGAGATCGAATTTCCAGGGGGATACGTACTTACCGAGAGACGAACTGCGGACACGCGTGCAATTACGCGCCAGTTTCAACGCGATTTATCGCCCGTACGTTTCGCTAAAGCAAACAAGGGGCACGGTACGCACCGCGTCGAGCGCGCGTACCGAGTTACAAAACTTATTAGCATAGGTAATGGATGCGGGATCGCGCGAGGGGAGAAGAAAAAAATAAATAAAAAATAAATAAATACAGAAAAATAGGCCGGAATCGAAAAATTGGTGAAAAATTCCGGATGTGCCGAATGGATCAGTTTTGCGGATGTGTACGTTATACGGTGTATACGCGCAAATTGCTGCCGCCGTCGCCGTTAGCTCAACGAGACACATCGGTTTTTATCCAGGCGATCGCACCGCAAACATTTTGGCTTGCGCGCATGTGTTCCATTAATTCGTAACTCGATTCCGATGAAAAATAACGGGTTAAACAACGGGTAGCGTAACGCTACAACTCGCTCGAGTCGCGATCGAGAAAATATAATCATCGATAATCATACGCCAATTTCTCGCGCAAGATACTCGGTGTGCTTTCGCTTTTGATAAGAAAAAAAATACCAAGGCAAAATAGCGAAGCAATTATTATTTACGAATCGACATAACGATCCTAAACAACGATAACGATACGTTCCTCTCAATTCGTTCCTATGTTCTTACAGAGAATTCTTGCTTGAATTTTGCTTTAGATTTTTTATGCATTACTGATCTTTTTTAGGAATAAAGACGGTTTATATATAATATATTTTTTTTTATTAATAATATATCGAATTGTTAAGTCGAATTTTTTTTTGTTATCGTTCGTTTTGCATTAATAATGACGACTTCCATTTCCTGCGTCGCGTATCATGAGATGATTATCATTACACTTTCGCGTTGAATCTCGGATGATCGCGAATAAAAGAGCGTGTTTAAGAAAAACTATTCGTCGAATAGAATCACAAAGAAGAGCACGTAAAACCCATATCACACTACGATTAGATTAAAGATTGAAATTTGACCAATCAAAACAAAAAAATTTTAGTTTCTTTTGCTGTGATTAGTCAAATTCCAATATTTAATTATCAATTTTTAATGTAGTGTGATACGGGCTTTGATCTTTTCCGCTATATTATTTCGACGGTCTTTAAGGACAAAGCACGACGATACGTTGCTTTGAACTTGTGAATTCGTATATTTGAAGCCGGACATAGAAGAGAAATTGCTATGACAATGAGAGAACAACGAAGCGGAATTTGGGAAATAGAGTCCGCCCGTAGCAGAGCGAATTGAAGGAATCAATGTACCGTGAGAAAGCGAATTCAGTTGAAACCGGACAGAAACGCCGATGCTGATTTCGAGGCGAAATGCCCGGGAAAATGAAGATTCTCACAATCGACGAGAATTTATCGCGTAACGCATCTTTTCATTCTCGACTGCCTATCTATCATCATCAAATTATTGAAAAAGTAATGGAAAAATTCATAAAAAAAAAAAAAGAAAATGTTTCGGTTTCCCAAGTTGGGAGTGGAACGTTGTATCATAATTTGAGAGAAAAGAATAGCTGAATAATTGGTAGAATCGTAATAAATGACAAAGAACGCGGAGATATATCGCGGTAATAATCAGAGTTTAACGAATTAAGAGCTCTCGTAAATTGCGATTTTGTCATAATTTTCGTTTCAGAAATTACGATTGTTTTGACACACTTACGAGTTAATAGCTAATTATAATAAAAGTAAAATTTCTCGAGATATAATCCGATATACGGAGCCTCAACCTTCTCATGCGAGTTTTGCCGCACGACTGACAGCAGGATGAGCGCGAATATCAACATTGTATTGTACGCAGGGAAGGCCAAATACTTTCGAGTGACAACAATTAGGATGTAAACATTAGTATGCTATACGCTGTAAGCACCAAGGCCGCATACCAACCGATTTGTTATTGCTTTAAAAAATATATTTAACATATGTATTACAATATAAATACCGCGTTGAATATTTGTGTGTGTGTGTGTGTGTATATATTGTACTTTGTCCAAATTTTACGCTAAATAAATGACTTATCATCACATATAAAATCTAACGTTTATGTGAAGAATAAAGTTTACTCATTTTCATTAAGAAAGTATTTATGGAAAATAAAACGATATTTTGTCCAAATTTTGCGCTAAATAAATGACTTATCGTCGCATATAAAATCTAACGTTTATGTGAAGAATAAAATTTACTCATTTTTATTAAGAAAGTATTTATGGAAAATAAAACGAAATAAAGAATAAAATCGCAGTTCTTATTATTTTCCAAAATAGATTGCCGCGCTTTATCTCGTAATTCTGAAATAACCAAATCCTATTTTCTCGCGCGAAATATTTCCCGGAAAAAGCCGCGACGCGGAGAAAATTTGATAAATCCACCGCGTCCCAATTCCGTATCGGATCGCGGTTGAGAGCTTTGCGTTAAGTTTATCCCGCAATCTTCTCACCGACGCATTTTCGACCCTCGTCCGCTAATAGCGACAAGTTACTTCTAACCCGTCAGCGTCAGGGAGGGACCCTTGCGACGCCTCTCTATATTTAGCCCCGGGTCGAAACCGCTAGAACGGCGAGAAAACACAAAAGAAAGCAAACGAACGCGCAAGCGACGCGACGAGAGGAGGAAAGCGAGAAAAGGCCTTCGTCTCGAGACGACGATATCTCTTTCGACGCCGAAAGAAATCGGATTATGTCTTCCGAAGACATCGGATTCCGCGGCTTCTGGCTCGCAGCTGTGCTTCGCACAGAAATCATCGTAAAAAACTGTCGGACCCTCGCTTTATATCCTCTCATGCATCGACACACTAACGATAATACGAAAAATCGGGGACGAAAAATCTGTAGATTCCTCGATCAATCACGAGGAAATTTGCAACGGCTTCTAAGCTATGAGAAAATATGCAAAAATATAAGGATTTTTCAAAATTAAAGCACCACGAGCGAGCAAATCGATAACAGAATCTTATTTTATATTTGACTTGACACGAGTAGAATTTAATATTTTAACCGAAATCTAAATCAGGTCACTTAATCGAATAGAGAAAATATTAGAGTACTCAAGATTCTCGTCAAGTCGTAAAATTGATCGAAGAATTCATAAATGGAAAAACTGCTGTTGCAAGGCACTCCGTATAATGCTCACTGGTTATATTCGTAGTTTGTTGTTGAGATATTAGAGTCGGCAGTATAATAATCCGTACTCTGCATTGTACAGTTAGACAATATAGGACAAAAAAAAAACAGAATTTCACAAATTTATGAACACAAACTGAATACGACGCAAGAGCATATTTAACAACTCATCCAGTGTTTTTGTTCTTATTTCCATGGTTTAATTTTTACACGAGACCTTTGCCGGCAAAAGGTTTCAACGTAAAACGTATACATATTCGCTCGTGAAACTCTTCGCATGTATTATATTAAAGTACTTAAGTTGCTTTTTTCACTCTCGAATATTATAAATTTATACATAATTTTCAAAACATTTTGCACGAGTAATTTCAGCAAACATTTTCATCGATCAAAGAAAGTACGAACAATGTGTTAAAGCACAAATTATATTAAATTTTCGATCAAAACTTCCTACTTTTTTATCCCTGACTCTTAAAATCTGTTTTTTTATTCATTAATTTTTTAAATTATTTGTTTCATCTATTTCTTCATTTATTTCGGCAGTTTAACTGATGAGCGTTTAATTGGAAATAGCACTGTCTACATCACTCTTTAGATAACATGATTGATATCAACCAAATAAGCGTCAGCTGCGAAAATTTAATCTCGCGCGCGAAATAATGTCTTTAATATTTCGAGTGTCATTTTACAGTTCGGTAAAAAGAGTTCAATCACAGAAACTAATTCTTATTAAATATAGAATTAAAGATTGCGATTGTTGTTTTTATTAATTATTATTTGTTTTATACGATTAGAATCTTTGCGCATCCTAGTCCAATTTTGTTCTAACTAATAGAATTAAAATTCTAGCAGGACTAAAGTTTAATGGTCACTCGAAATATCACAGATTGTCGCGATCTACAATAATTTTGACGAGGCCGCAAATATAGCGCGTAATTAGAAAGCGCAAGAATTTTGAGGATTTTTTAAATTATAATAGGAATCTATAATTTCTTTTTATCTTACAGACTCACCCGGCATCGTCGAGAGAAGTACCAAACAAACCGTCAAACCGTTCATTTTCGCTGATGGATCTGTTGTCTCGCGCACTATCACGCTTCGATCTCGTATCAACGATCCTTTAACCCTCCCGCCGTGCTCTTTATCAATTCGAGTTAGCTCCGGAAGAAACGAAGCCAAATCCTTTCGGCCTTTTCCTTTTCTTTAAATCATTATTTGCCTCGCGTGCCTACTTACTTCATGTAAATCGTTAGATGAAACAAACAACGCTATAAGAAACGACTGAGTAGATAATAACAATAAAACGTTTTTTTTTTTTATTTTCATAATTTTTCTATATCTCAGTATTTAAAGACAAATCCAAAATAAAATAATTCTTTATTCGTTAAAATTTCCACGAAATATTTTCGTCTCGAATTTTACTGATTCTAAAATTATGAGGATGAAATATATATGAAGCTGCATTGACATATTTAACTCAAATCTATTTTCAAAATAAACGTATATGATTGAAAGATTTCTTTAATTTTCTACGAAGATATTTTAACGTGACTAAAATTTAGATTATTTTCCTCACAGAGAGAATAATCAAGAAAGATACGATAAAACGCAGCTCAGTCGTTTACTTTCGGAGCCTGCTTTTCGACACAGAAAAATGCGACTTATACTATTGTAATAATTTGACGATGTCCGAGAAGCTTATCTCGCGGTATTGTCGCAAGGAAGCGTAACGCGAAGCGCGAAATGTCAAGTATCACGCGGATGCTGTGACTGACGCCGGCGGTCACACGCTGCACGCCACGCACACGGGACCAGTTCGAGGATCGAGTTGGACTGAATACAAGTCCCGTGTGTTTCACGGTGCTCCCTGCGACTTCTCTCTCAGCCCTACCTAAGGTACACACGACTTACTGGTACGTATGGTACACAGAGCGCGAGTTGCCAGCCTCTCATGTGAATAACATTTTTTACAACCATTAACCATACACACATACACACGCGCACGTTTACACGAAATACGCTCGTATAAACACTATCAATGTGTATCGCGTATGTGTAGCGGAAGCGGGATCGTCAAAGGGAGATCGAGATAATCTCGTCGTGGAAAGAACATTGCAACAAAATTCTTATTTGCCTGAAAGCGCAACATTTCGAAAGCAATTAATGCAGATGTGAAAAAATATTACTACTATTCCGTTTGATTATATCACAGAATAGAATTTTTTTTTTTTTTTAAGATATAAAACAGTACGCGCGAAATATAACTAAATAAAAAATAATTATTTCCCCAGTTAATTATGAGTCTTTTCGCAAGCGATAAAAATTGTACTCTCATATTTCTCGAAAGGCACGATAAAAATGAGAGAAAAATATGTTATCAAAATTACATGTTTTTTAGGTGGCTATCGAATTCCGTGATATACGGGGGAAAAAAAAATACGTTCGTGTTTCGCTGACGCGTGAAAATTTTAGTCTTCTCGCCTGTGCGTGCACACCGCAGCCATTGAAGCGCAAATAATTGGGGAACACGCAGCAACGGTACAGTTATACGACGATCGTTTTTATTTTACGTTCGCGAAAATAAGACAAAATCTGTATCGATAACACGCCGTAACAAACTTTCGGACATTCCGCGACACTGACGCTTCATCCTCACTTTTCATTGAAAAGAAAGCTTTTTATTTTATAATATTATAAGATATCGACTTTTATTAAACGGTTTTTATGTAAGAAAAAAAAAAATATATCGGGAAATATCCATGTAATTATATTATTAATTTTTATTTTTCAGCATAAAAAACGAGAGATAATGCAATTTGCTCGATCAAGCTCCAGAAACCATGCCCTGCAAACTATGCGATTGAATTGATACGCGTCAGCGTGTCATCAAGAACACATCATCTTCAAGTCAACGTTTTAATAAAAGCCGGAATCATCGATTTATGTATCTCACTTTTCTCTTAACTTTCTTTAAAAAAAATAATTCTTTCGCGTTATTATGTGTAAGTTATATATAACGATTATTTATAAAGATCAAGATCTCTTACTTATAATGTAAAGACGAAAGAAAGAATATAATAAAACAAAGTTAAGGTTCTCACAGAATTATAATAATCGTAGTTTTGATTTACCACCTCAACATTGAGCTCCCTAATCAGTGACATTCTAGTCTTCGAGAGTTTAAATTTTCGAACATACGGATTTAAAAAGCAAATGTAAGAACTTTTGGAATTTTAGTTTGCAATCGTCTCTCTTTGTTAATTATATTCTAATAACACACTTTGCTAATATTTCAAAATGATAAGCAGAATAAAAAATAAGAATTTTATATATATATAATTAT
>NW_021850207.1:800365-818156 GCF_003651465.1 Formica exsecta
ATATTAATTTATTAATTATATAACTATATTAGAATTATAAGTGTTTGCGCGAATTATAGACGTCGATCGACGATTTACTGATGTCGGTACCTATGAACTGCTAGCATTTAAATTCTGAAATATATTAGGAAAATATTAAAGGAATATAATAAGCAAAGAGGTGGCACGATAACGAAATTTTAATCTGCGGACTATCAATATTAGTAATTTAGCAACGTCGGTAACATGCGAACTGCTAACATTTAAATTCCAAAATATTAGGAAAGTATTAGGAGGATATGATGCGCAAGAAAGTCGTACGAACAAAAAATTCGAAGTAGTAATTTGCAATACCGACGCCAACAACTTACCGGCGTCGGTTTATTACCAATTGTCGATACATTACCAATTGTAACATCGCGAATTGCAAACTTCGAATTTTTACTCGTACCACCTCTTTGCTCATAATGTGTTCCTAATACTTTCCTAATATTTTAGAATTTAAATGTTGGAGAGAACAGTTTGTATTATACATATATTACAGACATTCATAGATATTATCGACATCGGTTAATTATCGATTAATTGTCGATATCGGTAATTTTCGAGCTGCAAACATTTAAATAACTAAAATATCAAATAAAAAAATTATAATTAGATAGTAGCGTGTACAAAAATTGTAAGAATTCCAACAATTTTTAGAATTTCGTTTAAGTCTAAGAATTCAAATCGCATAAATATTATTTAAACACAATAGAAACTAATAAGTAAATGCCATTAAATTCGCTATAAAAAAGAAAATGATTATTATATATTTAAAGGTTTTTAACAGAAGCTCTTGGATCTATGTAATAGTGAATTCGATTGGATGAACTTTATGCATTGGTGAGTTGGCTGTAAAGGCTGTAGTATACAAATTTACAGTAAAATAAATATCAATATATTATATATTTATGCTATTGTAAATTTATATATGATAATCTTTAATATGTACGAATATGTACTAGTGTGTTCAATGTCCAACCAAGTTTGTTATAACACACTGAATATATAATATATTTTATTTTGAATATTGTAATCAAAAATTACTGCATAGAATAAGATATCGATAAAAATAATCATCTCAGAGCATTCTGTTAACGATACTTGCTGCACATGTTTTAAAGAATTGTATAAATTATTTATATAAGAAGCAAATGTGTGAAAATGCATTAATATTAAACTACTTTATTATAGAATTAGTTCTTATTCATTTTCATTTCCACTCATTAAAAATATTCAAAAGAATACAAGCAAAACTTACATAATATATATATACTATCGAAAATAGAATTTTAATAGAGAGAGATTTTATTAAAAAGAAACGCATTTTCCAAGATCATAAAGGAATATATAATTCTGTCTTTTAGAAGGAAATAATCATAAAATAAGAGGTTAGATTAAATGTAACATGAGCAGAATATATAGAATTATTTTCAAAAAAATTATTCTTTATTCGTCAAAATTCTCACAAAATTTTCATATCTAAATAAATAAAATTAAAATTTCTTTGAATAAAATTTTATTTTATAACAGAATTATATAAATAGAATTAAAGTATTGAGCGCAAGGTACTTAGAAGGAAAAGATCACAATTATAGAATTAGACATTTCCGCCTCTAAGACGGAGTACAAGATGTAATGTGGATTCTTTCTGAATATTATAATCTGACAAGGTGCGTCCGTCCTCAAGTTGCTTGCCCGCGAAAATCAATCTCTGCTGATCCGGAGGAATGCCCTCCTTGTCCTGAATTTTGGCTTTGACATTCTCGATCGTGTCTGATGCTTCGACTTCCAATGTGATGGTTTTACCGGTAAGAGTCTTGACAAAAATCTGCATACCACCACGTAGTCGAAGAACCAAATGTAAAGTTGATTCCTTCTGAATATTGTAGTCGGAAAGTGTGCGGCCGTCTTCGAGCTGTTTTCCAGCAAAGATCAATCTCTGCTGATCCGGGGGAATGCCCTCCTTGTCCTGAATTTTGGCTTTGACATTCTCAATCGTGTCCGATGCCTCAACTTCCAATGTGATGGTTTTACCAGTGAGGGTCTTGACAAAAATCTGCATACCACCACGAAGTCGAAGAACCAAATGTAAAGTTGATTCCTTCTGAATATTGTAGTCGGAAAGTGTGCGGCCGTCTTCGAGTTGTTTTCCAGCAAAGATCAATCTCTGCTGATCTGGGGGAATGCCTTCCTTGTCCTGAATTTTGGCTTTAACATTCTCAATCGTATCAGATGCCTCGACTTCCAGTGTGATTGTTTTACCAGTTAAAGTCTTGACGAAAATTTGCATACCACCACGTAGTCGAAGAACCAAATGTAAAGTTGATTCCTTCTGAATATTGTAGTCGGAAAGTGTGCGGCCGTCTTCGAGTTGTTTTCCAGCAAAGATCAATCTCTGCTGATCCGGGGGAATGCCCTCCTTGTCCTGAATTTTGGCTTTGACATTCTCAATCGTGTCCGATGCCTCAACTTCCAATGTGATGGTTTTACCAGTGAGGGTCTTGACAAAGATCTGCATACCACCACGTAGTCGAAGAACCAAATGTAAAGTTGATTCCTTCTGAATATTGTAGTCGGAAAGTGTGCGGCCGTCTTCGAGCTGTTTTCCAGCAAAGATCAATCTCTGCTGATCCGGGGGAATGCCCTCCTTGTCCTGAATTTTGGCTTTGACATTCTCAATCGTGTCCGATGCCTCAACTTCCAATGTGATGGTTTTACCAGTGAGGGTCTTGACAAAGATCTGCATACCACCACGTAGTCGAAGAACCAAATGTAAAGTTGATTCCTTCTGAATATTGTAGTCGGAAAGTGTGCGGCCGTCTTCGAGCTGTTTTCCAGCAAAGATCAATCTCTGCTGATCCGGGGGAATGCCCTCCTTGTCCTGAATTTTGGCTTTGACATTCTCAATCGTGTCCGATGCCTCAACTTCCAATGTGATGGTTTTACCAGTGAGGGTCTTGACAAAGATCTGCATACCACCACGTAGTCGAAGAACCAAATGTAAAGTTGATTCCTTCTGAATATTGTAGTCGGAAAGTGTGCGGCCGTCTTCGAGCTGTTTTCCAGCAAAGATCAATCTCTGCTGATCCGGGGGAATGCCCTCCTTGTCCTGAATTTTGGCTTTGACATTCTCAATCGTGTCCGATGCCTCAACTTCCAATGTGATGGTTTTACCAGTGAGGGTCTTGACAAAGATCTGCATACCACCACGTAGTCGAAGAACCAAATGTAAAGTTGATTCCTTCTGAATATTGTAGTCGGAAAGTGTGCGGCCGTCTTCGAGCTGTTTTCCAGCAAAGATCAATCTCTGCTGATCCGGGGGAATGCCCTCCTTGTCCTGAATTTTGGCTTTGACATTCTCAATCGTGTCCGATGCCTCAACTTCCAATGTGATGGTTTTACCAGTGAGGGTCTTGACAAAGATCTGCATACCACCACGTAGTCGAAGAACCAAATGTAAAGTTGATTCCTTCTGAATATTGTAGTCGGAAAGTGTGCGGCCGTCTTCGAGTTGTTTTCCAGCAAAGATCAATCTCTGCTGATCTGGGGGAATGCCTTCCTTGTCCTGAATTTTGGCTTTAACATTCTCAATCGTATCAGATGCCTCAACTTCCAATGTGATAGTTTTACCAGTGAGGGTCTTGACAAAGATCTGCATACCACCACGTAGTCGAAGAACCAAATGTAAAGTTGATTCCTTCTGAATATTATAGTCGGAAAGTGTGCGGCCGTCTTCGAGTTGTTTTCCAGCAAAGATCAATCTCTGCTGATCTGGGGGAATGCCTTCCTTGTACTGAATTTTGGCTTTAACATTCTCAATCGTATCAGATGCCTCGACTTCCAGTGTGATTGTTTTACCAGTTAAAGTCTTGACGAAAATTTGCATACCACCACGTAGTCGAAGAACCAAATGTAAAGTTGATTCCTTCTGAATATTATAGTCGGAAAGTGTGCGGCCATCTTCGAGTTGTTTTCCAGCAAAGATCAATCTCTGCTGATCCGGAGGGATGCCTTCTTTGTCCTGAATTTTGGCTTTGACATTCTCGATCGTGTCCGACGCTTCGACTTCCAATGTGATAGTTTTGCCAGTGAGAGTCTTGACGAAAATCTGCATACCTCCGCGAAGTCGTAAAACTAAATGCAGAGTGGATTCCTTTTGAATATTATAATCTGACAAGGTGCGTCCGTCCTCCAGCTGCTTGCCCGCGAAAATCAATCTCTGTTGATCGGGAGGAATTCCCTCTTTGTCTTGGATCTTAGCCTTGACATTCTCAATTGTATCCGAAGCCTCTACCTCCAAAGTAATAGTCTTTCCTGTCAAGGTCTTGACAAAAATTTGCATACCACCACGTAGACGAAGAACCAAGTGCAAAGTAGATTCTTTCTGAATATTGTAATCAGAAAGCGTGCGACCGTCTTCAAGTTGTTTTCCAGCAAAAATCAATCTTTGCTGATCTGGTGGGATACCTTCCTTGTCTTGAATTTTCGCTTTGACATTCTCGATCGTGTCTGATGCTTCGACTTCCAACGTAATGGTCTTTCCCGTCAAGGTTTTGACAAAGATCTGCATTCCGCCACGTAATCTGAGAACCAGATGGAGAGTGGATTCCTTCTGAATATTGTAATCGGACAAGGTACGTCCGTCCTCAAGTTGTTTTCCAGCAAAAATCAAGCGCTGCTGATCAGGTGGAATACCCTCTTTGTCCTGAATCTTCGCCTTCACGTTCTCGATAGTGTCAGAGGCTTCAACTTCGAGAGTTATGGTTTTTCCAGTTAACGTTTTCACGAAAATCTGCATGGTGCTCTGTAATAAAATTTCAGATTACATTAAAAGTTGTATTTAAAATGAAAATTTAATTAAATATATCAATAACCATAATAGAAAAGAAAAGAATTGGAGCTGCTAGCAACTGAACATGACGTAGGTAAAATCAGCAGCCGCCATCTTGACCGAGTTTATGCTGCGTCAAGCATTCGATGAGTCACGCCATTTCGTGACACGGAGAAAACGTTCGTAATAAAAAAACATTTAATCGGTCGAAATATTATATCCGTTAGCTTATTTTCTACATGCCTTTTAGACTGATATAAAAACAAACAAATTTTTCGATTTACGTTTCGAAATATTAATATACATCCATTTTTCGAGATAAATTCACAGCGTGTTCCGCTTAGCAACAGACGCGACGTAACGATCGATATATACACTCATTTTGAGACGATAACGATTTATAAAGTGGCGAAACGCCGATTAAACGCAAGCCCGCTTCTTTGTAAAGATTGTATATATTGAAATTTATAATTTATTTAACGAATTGAAAATAAATTAATGAAATATATATATATATATATAATTCGCGTTCTCGTACAAATATTTCAGCCGGGATTAAAAATTTGGTAGCCGTAATTTCATGTAAACGAAAATAACATCTCACCTTTTGCGTGAAAGCTTCTGGCTATTGTAGATTCGCGAACAATTAAGGAATTTGATGCAACGTAAAACGTACTTCTCTCGTTCAAACACACAGGCTATTGAGCTGGGAACGACGCGACGCTCGCTTTTATAATGTCGCGATGACTCGCTATGATACGCGCTTGCGTTTCATTGGCCGAGAAACGTCGACGATGTCGCTGATTGGTTCGTCGTCCGCATTACGTACGCAATTCGTATTGACTTTGCAACAAAGAACTTACGTCATGTTCCAGAGCATTCTCGATGTATATGTATTGTATTCGTATATACATATGTATATATCCTGCTACTATGCATCTGTTACCATATGTTTTATATTTAGCAGGGACCAGGGACTGAAAAAACCGCATTTTTGAGTTTGGTTTGAAAGACTATTGACACGAGAGAATCCTTATATGTTTATATTTGCATTAAAAAGATAAAATAAAATCTGATGTATCGAAAATTTAATTTCTTGAAATTACAACGGTTTTTTAGTCTCTATTATTTAGAGATACATGGGGTGCGTTCCGTTTCACGCATTGAGCGCATAGATCGCCTGGAAATCTATAATATATGTTACGTGAACTATAGATTTCCAGGCGATCTATGCGTTCAATGCGTGAAACGGAACGCACCCATGGTTTCTTATACACAATGTTATTCATCTATTGGCTGCGTTCCATAATTCACTGACAGTACTGCCAGCGTATCGTCATCTTTGTTGTTCGCCGAAAGTTAGAAAAGGATGACGACATGTTGGCAGTACTGCCAGTGAATTTTGGAACACATCCTATGTATATATATATATAACTTACGCATGTTTTTACCTTATGATAGCCTACGTCACAAGTAACTTTCGATATAAATATTTTTTCCAGGAATGCGGATATAAGATATTGGCTGAACATATATTGTTTCTTTATCAAGATATTTTCATCCTGAAACTGACGTGTTATTTATACGCGCAAAAACATGAAATTGAATTCATAGAATCGCAGAGTCATCAGCATGTAAAGTTTGCAAACTGATGCAATACAATCGCGTTTGATGACAAGGTTTTTAGATCATATATATTAGTATTTAATCTAATCTTTGCAAAAGGATCTTATTTACAGCATACACAGTTGAGGAGGGAACAATATTGAAAGGAAGCTAGATTAAATTTATTATCTTTTAAATAAATTCTTTCAATATCAATAAGCTCGCAATTGCATCATACATGTATTATTTTTATTCAATGATTCGAAAATACAGAACAGAAAATCTACACAAGTCGGAAGAATTCACTTAAACGGTGGCAATGTTCGAAAATTGAGTAGTTGCAAGTTTCGACTGCATTTTCGCTCGATTTTCTGTAAATAAAGTTCAGATTGATCTACAGAGAGCGATCTGTTAAAAAACACGTGCACATGTTTCGCAGCGGACATTTTTAAAACATCCGCTTCATCGATTTATAAATATCTTTCATTTGCGTGAATCACGCACGTGATAATAGCATACACCGTAAATGGTTGTCACTTTGTGCAGAAGTGAGAGAAAGAAAGAGAGAGAGAGAGAGAGAGAGAGAGAGAGAAGGAGAGAAATATTTTCTACAACGTCTGTACTGACTACACACACAACATACACACAAATTCTCAATACAATCTATTATCTATCTGTAACTTCAAACTTATAAATGTTCATCGTCGCATTCTACCACTCTCGATTGTTTAGATTTCTTCGTTTGCGTATCCGCCATAACTGAGATAAATCTAAACAGTTCAGATCGATGAACGCATTTATTAGTTATATTGTTGATATACAAACCTAATATCATCAATTAATCACAGTGATACATTAAGCTTCCTGCAGTGGATTCTAATAGTCATGTTATAATTTCAGAAACAAGAAAACGTGTGATTTTTTTTTCTTGTAAGTTTCATATCTGCAGTGAAGACATAGGAGCGTTAATCATGTAATATATAATATATATACCGCGAAGTAAAGATAGCTATAATAAATAAAACTTAAATCGATTGACAAGTTTTCTCAAACAGACAATTGATGCGATTGATCGAACATCGATTTGTAATGTTTAAATTTATCTCATATATCGTAGCAAAAAAGAAACAATTATGTCATTTCCATGAAGCCAATAATTTTCAATAGGGACGCGCGATAAGATGAAGGACGCCCGATATTGCAATTTGATAAGCGCATCATTCTTATAGCATTATTCGTTCTTGGATTATATGCTCGGAAATTATTCTAAGTCGCGACGAGTATCACCTAATTTTCGAATTGTCCCGATCCGAAGATATTTCTTTTCCTAAATAAGCAACTGACACGGCGAAAAAAATGTTTTTTCTCTTATACTAGATAAGTTAATAGGTAATTCGTAAAAGACGAATCTTTTGGTAGATCTTTTACTTCGAGTCTGTTTCCATTTTGATCTCTTCTGCCTTCTTATCCTTTTTCGAGGCTTCGCTATCCGTGCCCTCTCCGTTGCTGTTGTCGCGTCTTCGTTTTCTGGCAAATCGTCCCTTAAATTTTGGAGGGGGCAGTTGCTCCATACCTAGGACCTTGTGAATCTGACGGAACGCCACTAATCGCAACGCATGTTGCGCGGACGCGGTAATATCTTCTCTTTGTTGAGATGTCATATTCCCTATCGCGTCCACCGGCTCCTTCTCGCATGGATCGGATAAACCTGCGAAGCAAAGAGACATTTCATCAATTATTAACGATATTTTTACGTTATTGGTTGAATTCGATCAGTATCATTATAATTTAGTTCAGATTGCCATATCATCTGTGCATTATTATGGAATGTACATGATTGTGATATAAGAGAACGAAATACTCGTACTTCATATATGCAATCATACTCCACAATATACTCAGTCTCGTCATCTTTCTCATCATGTCAAAAAAATAGGGCAGAATTCGATGATAATATTAAAATATATATATAGAGAGAGAGAGAATTAAAAAAATTACCTGGGCTGCTTGGCAGCAATATTCCTCCTGCTACACATTCCAAAAGTCTTCTCAAGGCTTCACCGGGACTAAGAGGACCACCTGCGGTACTTATCACTTTCTCGGTCAGTAACTCCAATGCCTGTGTAACACATTGAGAATCATTAATATTCTTTGAGGATGGAAAAATTATTACAAGTATACGAGAAATAATACATCTCCTATACTAACCCAAGGATTTAATGGACCCCACGTTGGCACACGATTGCAAAGGTCACGCATTATACGGATAACCATAACACAGCTCTGCAGCGAAGTTGCTCTAGCCTGTTGAACAGGATTAATTATTTTAAAAATTACGATTTTACATACGAGATGAAAGCATTTTTGGCTCTTTTGGAGAGATAAGACGGCCTAAACTAATTCTTTAATTTGCTTTGTGTGGGCTTTAGCTATCCTCCCAGCCTCGTGCCTAATGCCCCTAATAGAGTATAAGCCCATATCAATATTACCGGGTGTTTATCACTTTTCCTAAACGTTAGTTACCTATCGCAATGATAAAAAAATTAGAGCTCATATATATATTTTCAAAAATTGTACATCTCAGAGTATTTCTTAGATTCGATTCTTAATTTACAAAAACACCCGGTACACTTATGACGCGCTACTGTGTGTTTGTGCTTGTCTGTCTCTTTTAATCTTCAAAAGCTGTGCAAATAACGCACAATATTATACATATGATTACAGTACAATAGAACAAAATACATAATCTTAGAAAAGCTGTGTACGCTATATATGTCGATTTTACTTTAAGTTAAGACAGACCTAGAACAGACGCAGCCTAGGCTACAACGCATTAAGGACGATCCAGAATAATTAATTATATGCTTGAATTATGTAAAGCAATCGTGCGGTTTGCGTTATAAAGAAAATAAAGAAAATTACATACATTCTAAGAGACGCAAATAATGAAATGTATTTGAATTGACATTTCTCGCAAGAAAATAAGTTTCCTATTATTCTGGATATTGCAGAGATTCATAAAGCAAAGCAGATGTAAATGCATCTAGCAATAAGTAACTGCCAAGATACACATTTACATGTTGCTTACTTATTGAGATTTCTTGCCTGATAAATATCTGATCGTGTGTTCGATATGTTCGATTATATTTGTTTCGGATAGAGCCAATGTACGGACAATGCCACTGTTATCCAACTATTTGGAATTATCTATCGAATAATTTCTCATATCGTAATGGAATAGGCGTAGTTTACGCGCGCGAAACACAAATGTAAAATATCTAAAACTCTATAGAAGACAGTGGACATGGCCGACTGGCACTGGGGTTCGAAAATTCAGCGGATATAAAAACGACGAATATCGAACGTGAGATCAAATAGGCAATTCAGACAGAATCGTAAGTCGGATAATGATGAAAATAAAACCGTCACAAGGCTGGAAGTTTCTAAGACTGCTTTCTTTTTTTCCTTGTCTTTTCTTTTGTTTTTCTTTCCGTTTTTTAAAAAAGAGAGAAAGAGAGAGAACAACTTGTCTCGCGTTTCTCGTAGGAGAAAATAAAAGAAAATGCATTTTATATATAGCGCCAAACAAGAATATGGGCGCTTCGACAATTCGAGATCTTGAACTTGTGAGTTGATGGATTCAAACCTGAAACCACTTGGCATGCCTGAGTGCAGCTAAAGCGTCCAAACACTTAGCCTTGGGAAGTACATCTGGTGGATCTGGTTTGGTCACTGTGGGGGCCGCGGGCGCCGTTTGCAGTTGAGCAGCTTCCTGCTGCTGCTGTCCAGCATTATCTGAGATTCCAACAAAGAAAGCACAACACGCTTAGACAACACTTAGAGTGTTTGATCATGCCCAGAGATTTTTTAGGTATTCCCTCTATATATGTATGTATGTATGTATGTATTTATTTCAACTTATAAGCACCTTTAATTTATGGGCTATTATTAATATCGTGATATAATGCCAACGTGAAAAAAGAAATATAAGCCTGGATCGAATGTAGTACGTTTGCAATACACCGAGTTCAACCCCCGTTCAACGTTCTTTTATCGGATTAGTTCCTCCGCGATTCAAGAACGTCCGACGATCCTTATCAACATCGGTATTGTTCACCTCTATCCGCTTAAAAGGTAGGTAGCACCGATGCCGAAAGAACGGTCGGTTAAATTCCGAGGTATGGTGGTAATGCACATCGCAGAATGTATGCGTACAGCATTCGATAACAGTCAGAGGGATTTTCTGTCTTTTTTTATGCATGATCAAAAAGTCCATAGTTTTAAGATTGCCTCAGCGTTGTTTTCTCCTATCGCAACTGTGTGTCCACGTTCGATGAAATCTCCCGTTAATATTAACGTTCGTCGATGATTATTTGTTCTAGTTTGAATATTCATCAGTGAGAGAAAGTATGCAAAAAGCCGCTACTACAAATGAAATATTGTAAAATATACGAGAATGGCGACCGGTGTCTAACCACATCAAGTTTACGCTCTCTCTTTTCTATAAAATTTTATCTCAATATCGCTCGAGTGTCGCTTACCCTCTTACAGTCGAAAATGCATTTCACAAGGAGGACTCTGTCGTGGACACACTAAGTAAGACACGCAGCTATATCGAGAAAGAAATTAACTTTATGTTAGAGCCTATGTACACTGGCAACCGTCGAATCATCCTTGGCTGCCCCTGGCCATCGTCCTGGTGCTTAAAAAAACTTACAGAAAATCTTCCGGGCCATGAAAAGAACAAACTAAATGTATAAACTGCAGAATGGATCAAGAAAACGGCATGAAAATAAAAGAGGGTGCAATAATTCCGTAAAAAACTCCGCTTTGCTTTCGTTATAGTTATCCTTTTCTTGGCCACGATACAAATGCGAAACAATGAAATCACCTGCTGCTGCGGTCGACTTGGGTGTCTCACGCATTAGGGGACTGGTAAGCGTCACGCTGACGGTAACCGTACCACCTGAGACAGTCAAAGCCGCGGATTCCGGATGTTTCCCGACATTATATGTTTCCTCAGGTGCCACATTCTTCAGTTCACCAGGTAGAATTTCAGCAACCTTATTGAGCAATGTCCTATAACATTTAATTGAAACAATTAAAATTTGCATATATTATATTATAATACACGACAAAAAAATATACATAAAATCATTTTAAATACCTTGTTGGTTTTTCAGCGCATAAAACAACGAGGCAAACATGATTATCTCCGGATAGCAATAGTCCTTTAGCCAAATTTCCGACGCGCATAACGCCGCGAAGTATCCTAGAATCCTCCTTTTCTTTTTGAAATGAAAAGAGATTTCCGTCGCTGCCATCTTCTTTCTGCGGTGTGACTGCCTTCTTTTTGTCAGTCTCATCTTTCTTCGTGTCCGCGTTTGCCTGTGATGTACCGGTCACCGTTGGTGCTGCTACAGCAGCATTAGCATTTGCAGGAATATTCTTTTTGCCTACAAACAATAATTCGCGCATGTAAGCCTTAGTAGTTGAAATTTCATAAACCGAATCCGCGGAAAAATATTTAAATTATACTCACCAGCCTCAGCCAAAGCATCTGACACAAACTTCAACGCTTTCTCAGTGTGAGAAACAATTTTCTGGACTGCCAGCAATTCTTGTTCCTTGGGATAAATAGTCGTATGATGTGCCAATACATGCTTGTCGTCCGACGAATCTGGTCGTCTCTGTGGACCCGGGAACATCATCATAGGCGGTGGTCCTGGGAATGGTCGTGGCATCGGGGGTGCACCTGGACCGCGTCCATATCGTCGATACCATTCATAATATTCGCATTCTTCCTCGTAACGACGTCTCTCCTCCCAATACATCATCTCTTCGTCCATTATGGGTCCCATAGGTCCCAATTGATTGATCTCTTCCCTGCGACGTAAATACTCGTCGCGCATTTGTTGCCTACGTAACTTCTCTTCGAGCATCTTGCGTTGCTTGAGGCTGGGTTTCATATCAACGACCAAATCGGGATTGACCTTCTTCTTGTAGGCGAATCTATGTCGGCGGCCCTTCATGTGCATGTCTTTGGCATTGGGATCGTTGAAACGACACTCGCATAATTTACAATTAAAACTTATAATTTTTCCGTCCTCGGATTTGTTCTCTTCGATGTATTCCTGACCGACCGGTTGAATGTCCTTTTCATCGACTGCAGCTTCTTCCACGGTTTCTTCAGCGGCTGGCTCTTCCTGCTTTACTTCGACCGTTTGGTTCTGATTCACCGTACCCAAATTCCCAGCTGAAACAAAAGTATATGTATACATATAAATGTTTGCAAAAATATACAATAAAATCTTGATAATTTCTTGCAATTGCAAAAAAAAATGCAGATAAAATTTACTTACAAGCAACGAAATTGATCTTGGGAGTTGCTGTTATTGTCGGTTTCTTCGTCGTAGTAGTTTTAGCAGCTGCCGCTGGTTTCGGATTCAAGACGGTGGGATCTGCACTTGGGATAGGCTTTCCGAGCTTGGTATGCAGCTTCACTACCTTTTGATGCTTAGCACCTCGGATGTGAGCGGCGTAGGCGTCATTTCCGGTACAAGTTACATCACAGAGTTCACAACGTAGACTGTTGCCTGCTCCACGTGCGGGAGGCTGTTGCGGCACCTTCAACGAAGCCTCCTTCTTCTTGTGCTTCTGACCCTCGAGATGCTCACGATAGGTTTGCGGTCCGGCACAGCTGATCTTACAGACATCGCAATAGTGTAGCTGCTGTGGCTTAGGAGGCTGCTTGGGTCGCATTGCTTTCATCCCTCCCCCGCCAGCTCCGAATCCCTTCCGTCCGTAGCCCTGCCAACCTCCAGTCTTCTGGTTAGTGGAATTGCTGTTTGCACTCTGTTGGGCTACATACATAGTCGCAGCGCTATATAGCGCTGCGTCGTAGCCGGAATACGTTGTACTCGCCGTTTCTAAGGGAAATGAAATTGAAACCTCAAACTTTGGAGGGGTCCATCAAATTTTTTGTACTTTTGCACGGCACAAAATTTTTGCTATTATCCATTTCGAGATGCATTAAAACACGAATTATAAAATTTTTGCGACGAGAGACATCGAGAGACTGATATACTTGAAAGTTTATTCCACAGTTTAGGAGTGGATAAAGAAATTTCAGACTTCTGCTAAATTCTCGAGTTGTTATCACGCTCGAAAATGTTAGCAGAGTTTTTGTGAATTTTTGTCCTTTTGACATCTTTTCACGTATCGTGAGAGGATCAATTTCATGTTATTAGTTCCTACGTCACAGTTAGTGATCAAAACAGGACCGGAGATTTTTGGAGATAAAACGTACAAGGGAGAAAAGATTAACAAACAACTTACTATTTGTCGCAGTTGATGGCGTAGCGGCAGGTGTAGCTGGAGCTGTATATCCTGAAGAATAAGTAGCGCTCTGTGTAGGATTCGACTGCTGGTAAGCTGTACTAGATGCTTGATAAGTTTTAGCCTGCCCAGTGGTAGTGGCTTGTCTGGCAGTGCCAGTGTAAGCACTAGTCGTGCTATAAGCAGGTTTGGCAGCCTGATAATGTGTTTCGGTAGTAGTATAAGTTGCTGCGGCAGCAGCTGGCTGTTGATAGTAGGTTTTGGTTGCGTCGTATGTGGCTGCTGGCGCAGCTCGTCCGTAACCGTAATCGTAAGTTTGAGCCACAGTACCAGGATTGGCAGCTGCAAGAAAAAATGTATTGCAATTATCATATTTCAAAATAATTGCATTACATGTGTACAAAATTAAATTATATTTATTCAAATAATAAAGAAAAGTTCTACTTATTTTGTAGCATATTTTACTCAAATATGTGAAACTACCATCGAGTCATATTTCTCAGTTTCTATTTTTTATTCTTTTTCTCTCACAGATTATAAAACTATATTATAAAAATCTAATATATATACAATAAAGACATAAGACTTTTCATTAACTTATTTTACATTCTCTCTTTATGGCATTATATAAAAAAATTTATTTTACATTAATAACTTAAAATTTTTTTATTTTTGTCAGAAATTTTTAATCAAAGATTTGATATATATTTGTTATTATTTGAGAAAAAATTAAAAAGTAAACATTTTATAACTTATTTTCCGAAGTCTCAGAAATATTTTTCCTATCTCTTTCTTTGTTACAAGTCTATCTCCCTAAGGAGATTAGCAGTCTCTCTTGATTGAAACCGATTCAATCTATATGTTCGATAAATACAATAATTATGGAGCAAACATGTGATTGGCATATGCAATTAATATATAGTGTATAATGTATGTATTTCTAGATTTAACACAAATTTCTCTTCTAAACATCTCGTTATTGTATTCGCCGAACGTGATGCACGAGGCTCGTGTAAAGGCTTGAATAATGGAACATTACCTGCGTACGTCGTCCCAGTCGCGGCCGCAGCAGCAGCTGCCTGGTAGGTTTCGTAGCCAGTCGCAGCGGCGGCAGCGGGTCGTTGAGTATAAGTAGCGGCCGTTGCCGCCGGGGTTACCGCGTATCCCGCTTGCCCGGTCTGATACGCGGCAGCGCTGGTAGCCCTGTTTGAAATAACAGTAGATACATAAATAGATATATTATTCCGCAGGACACGCGAGGCCCGTCGAGCGTTCGCACGAGGAGTGCCATGCGAATTCGAGAAAGCTCGAAAATGCTCGACTCGACCGTGCTCGGGAACGCTCGACGGACGCTATCCTCTCGCGACAAAAGAAATGGCCGCCAAGCCGGCTGGGTCGCTGGACGACGTGTCGACGTTCAACGACGACTTTTATCACTATCGCGATCGCGCTCTCGGCCGCGAATCTACGTTTAGCCTAACACTAGCTACTTAATAATAAGGGATATAGGCAATTTCGTACCCATATTGCGTCCCGCCGTGAGTAAATCCGAAATAATTGTTCTGAGCCATCCTTCCTCGCAGAGAATCCCGGAAAGAAGGACAATGGAGGAAGTTGTAGGGCGTGCCACAAGCGACTCGATAATATGGCGACGCCGTCGAGAGCGCCGATTGGCTATCCCGTCACGAGCGAGACGATCTCACTGGTCGTTTCCGCGAGAGCCCGAACGCGCGCGGCGATTCTACGCGCCGACTAGAGCGCCCCGGCAGCTGAACACATGCGCGCGAATACAACAACGCGCCTGCGCACAACGACTGGCGTCGCGCTACCTGCCGCCGTCGCTGCCGCTGTACGAATTATCTATCGCGCGAGGTAAGTTTGACAGAGAGCAAGAACGAGAGAAAAACGCGCGAAAAAAAAAACGATCGCGTTGAATGGGCACACGTGGTTAATCGAGCCTCACAAAACTTACTGCGCTTATCTCGGCTATTCTCCGGGACGCCGGGGGGTAGTAGAATGTGTAGATACGTCGCACGCCGATATGTCGCGACTCGGTTGCGAGTCACGACGCAACGCATGTACGTACATACGTCCGGCGTGCGCGTGGGTGGACTTATCGTACACCGCCGAGGGAACGTGCGTGCGACATGCGTGTTGTACTCGTTGTTTGTTCGTTCGTCGTGTTCAGGTGCGTGGCTCCAGGCCGAACGCCGAAGGAGCAGCACCGGAACCTCCTCCTCCAACGCCCTCTGTCGGTCGATTGTCACCTGTGACTCTTTCAGCCGAGGATAAAGTTATATACGAGAGGGCTAAGTTTTCATCCTCCTCAGCGCCATCTAGCGGCCTTTACCGGTACCCGATCGTCCTATAATGTATCAAATTTCGGTAATCAACAGTATTTTATAACGTCTCGATCAGTTGAACATATACCGCTGTTACGTACGCTTTATTTATCTCGGTGCGCAGTTCGCGATATTAATAATACACGAGAGTCGATTTCTCCGACCAAAATATATTTGGCCAAGTGCCATCGCGTTCGCGGATGGCATCGCGTCTAATCTCGTCTTCTCATGCGACCGAATAGTAACTATAATTATGACCGGTTAAAAATTCAATTTGTAGCTCTTGGCATGCTGCATATTCAAGCAGGAAATCTCGTGACGTCAAGCAAAATGCATCTAGCGATTCTCTTTCTGTTGCTGAATTGTCTAGCGGCGCCGGCTGCAACGGGAAATGTCGTGCTGATTATTACCGACGATCAGGACTCGACTTTAGATGGCATGGTAGAGCGTTCTGAACTTTGTTACATATATATAATAATATAAACTCGTTCTAATTTTGTACTTAATTACTGTTATTATCGCGCCGTAATTGTTTTAATGACGCTGCGCTGCAAGAGAAGAAAAAATTACGGAATAATATTCAAATAAAATAACAATCAAGATCACTTCGGAGGCACCTCTCTTTACTTAATTTTAAATTTTCAGACGCCGATGGTAAATACTCTGAATCTCATAGCATCTCAGGGTGTCACGTTCACGAATTGCGTAAGTCTCTCAATATAAATGTTATAGAGAAGATTATATATTTTTTCTTCGAGATGTTTAAATAACAGGGTATCGGGTATCGGGTTCAGTTTGTAGCTTCGCCTATCTGTTGCCCGAATCGAGCGTCCATTCTGACCGGACGGTATCAGCATAATCATCTGACAGTGAATAATTCAATCGCCGGTGGTTGTAGTAGCGCGGAATGGCAGAAATTCCAAGAACCGGCGACGTTTGCCGCTCTTTTGCAAAATGTCGCCGGATACAGGACGTTTTACGCCGGAAAATATTTGAACGAGGTAGATACAATTTACGACTATATATATGCTAATCGATATTCAAAAAGATATTTTTATTTCTAAAATCGATAGCGAACGATAATAAAATTAAAAGAACTACGAAATTCTTGAAATTGAGAAACGAAATGTTCGATATTAAAAATATTTTCGGGTTTATAGTTCTTTTTCGACATTTCCCTATTTTTATTATTTTAATTCTCTTAATTCGATTGCAAAGAGTGTGACCCTTAAAATTAATAATATTAACGCATATATACGATATAAATGCAGTATGGAAACAAAAAAGTTGGCGGTGCAGCTCACGTACCGGTGGGATGGGATTGGTGGGCCGGTCTTATAGGAAATTCCAAATATTACAATTATTCATTGTCGATAAATGGTACCGAGATGAAGTACGGTGATAGTACGAGCGATTATCTTACAGATGTAATCGTGAGTATATATGTAGGACATTTAACATAGTATACATAAGGGTATACAATTTTTTTTATTTTTTATCGTAACAATTTTTGGAACGACAACCGTCCCACATTAAATTTGGCTTTAATAAAAAAAGAAAAATTGAAATTTTATTAAATTCTAAACTTGATAGAAAAATTAAAGCCTTATTAAATTCTAAATTTGATAGAATAATTAAAGTTACAATTTTA
>NW_021850207.1:818486-824644 GCF_003651465.1 Formica exsecta
TATATATATATATACATTCTAGAATAATCTGGCTGTAGATTTTATTAACGGATACTCCGACGACCAACCTTTCCTCATGGTATTAGCACCTCCGGCCCCTCACGCGCCTTTTACACCTGCTGATAGACATAATGACAAATACAATGGCACAAAAGCAAAGAGAACCCCGAACTTTAACGTTCCCGTGCATCAGGTATAGCATCGTACACGCTAATGATTATATATCAGATATTTCTCTTGAAATTATCTGGTATGTATAATTTTTTTATTTTTTAAAAATAGGATAAACATTGGTTAGTTAGGAAAGGTCCAACTCCTTTGCCAAGCAGTGTATTACCAAAATTGGATGAGATATACAGGAAGAGATGGGAAACTTTGTTAGCGGTCGATGAGCTCGTTAAAAATATACACAATTTATTGAAAGAGCGAAATCTCTTGAACGATACCTATTTTATTTATACCTCCGACAATGGATATCACGTTGGTACGTGATTCGATAATATATCCCAATGTTAAAAATTAAACGAAGCACAGGCAGCGCACGTCAAAGCACAAATGATCATTAGATTCGCAACTTTGTCTTTTATAGTCTCGAAGATATCGAAAAATTCTCAGCTAATAACTAAAAAAAAAAAAACCAACAATAACAGCGCTAAAAGCTATTAAATATATAAATATGAATTGTTTATTTTATAACCATAATAATTATATTTACGCGACGAGATGGTTTTTTGTGTTGTGTGCTATGCTTAGGTCGCGCGTCTCCAATAGTAGATATTTAAATTTTGCTAATTTTAAACTAATTTTAAAAACAATGTTAATTTTTTAAATTATATATTTTCAAGAAAATAAATGATAATATATATTTATAAGTTTTTTAACGGATCTTTTATAAAATTGTCTATACAAGACGTGCATTATTTCGATAGGACAATTTAGCATGCCCATGGATAAGCGTCAACCCTATGAAACAGATATACGAGTTCCATTACTGATATCCGGTCCAGGAATTGACTCGTCTACAATTTCCGCGGCAGTTAGCAGCGTCGATATCTTCGCCACGCTCTTAGATATAGCCGGTATAGAATATCCATCAGACGGAAGAACGCTGTTTAAAACAACGCGTGATTTACCGCAAGATCGCACTGTTCTGATAGAATACAGGGGAGAGAGATCTAAAAAGACCCCGTCGTCCGGTTGTCCGAGCGACAGCGATCCTAATATTACAGTAAGTTTCAAATATTTAAATTCTAAAAAACTATTTTCTTTCGAATTATGTACATTAATCTCGTTGTATGATATTGTAGCTATGCATGAAAGAAATGGCGTGTAAATGTCAGGATGCTGTGAACAATACGTTCAGTTGTATTCGTCGCGTTTCTCCATACTTCAATAACATCTTCTGCATCTTTGAAGATGATCAGGTATTACCTGTAGATTTATATACGTATATTATGCTTTTTAAACATCTTGAAAACATTTCGCATTGAAAATTTTCATCATTTTTTCCAGAGATTTATCGAATCTTACGATATATACGTTGATAAGTATCAAATGACGAATATTGGATATACTATGAAGAAAAAATTGAGATCCAGATTCAGGAAACGTCTCAAGAGAATGGCGGTATGTCAGAATGCGGAATGCGTTTTCACATTTGGGAAGTAAATTTGAATAATATTACATACCGTTTCTATACATGTATATTTATGGGAAATTATTAATGTCTTATAAAGATACGATTTATTTTATTTTTTTTTACTGTAATAAAGATCGCGCGCTATGATATAACGTCTCCGTCCGTTCTAGATCGCGGAAACAAGAGCGCGGAAAGTTGTCTTATCTCGAATTATTGCATTTATGGAAATCGCCGTCGAAGAATACGCCGCGAATCTGGATATAAGAATAACTCGCCTTGCTCGAAGGAGGAGGGCAGCATCCCTCCCCAACGGAGAACTGTTTTCTTAACAAATATTTTTATTAAAGCCCCGCGGAGAGATAGAGAGAGAGAGAGAGAGAAAGAGAGTCTCGAATATTTGAATAGCAATAACGGTATTCACGAAAGTAAAGGGAAGAGGAGGAAAGGACGATGTGGAAAAAACCGAGCATTGAAGACAGAATCGAGACTATATTAGACATGTACATATTTGCATATATTATTATTGCTAAAACATTTCTGATTTCTCCGCGGATTTGTGACGATGCGTGCGAAAAACGATTCTTTACTCGATATACTCCGGCTCGTTCGCACTATTATTTTACACATGTAAGGATTATAAGTATCTTATGGATATCAAAATTAGTAAACGTATATATTGAGATAATATTGCAGATATACGGTTGTTATATTAAATATATAAATAATCAAAAGGAATTTAGGATCTTTACAGATAAAAATATCTCAATATGTTTACAGTTTTTAGTTTTATTACATATATATTTTGCTTTTGATTTTATATGCGACATATAGGCAGGAAATAAAAGCGTGTATCTTTTGGTTGCTCATACAAAGGGTTAAGTATTCGCGCATGCATGGATATTCTTCACGAAAGTGCGTATACGATGAGGTCAGCGAGTGCCGACGCACAAAGCATCGTGGGTTCGCCCCTTTCAGTGTCAAGGAGCGTGAGAGACGCTCTTTCACGTAACGTGAATGAACGTCAAAATGTTTGTAGACTAGCCGGGCCCATGGGCCCGTTTAATCGTTTGCACAGATGGCATTACGGCGAATCTAGCGGCCGCGTGCGCGATAGATCGCCTTTGGGATTATCGTTGGCAAAGTTGCGGCGTGGCCGACAAAACCGAGAGGAAAACTGGGACTTATTCCGTAAGATTTGCATCTTGCGATCTCTCGGTGAAAAATAAATGAGTTAAAGTGATGAATCGCGAAAGGAATTTGTGCTGCGTGAAATTTACGAACGGTTCATCTGTTCGTTCAATTTATTCATTAAATTTAAGGCAATCAATTCATATCGATTTTTATAATGATTGCATAACCTGATTTGAGAAATCTCACGGCAATTCCGCAGTATAAACTCCTATAAATTTTTATTTTTTTGTATTTTTTGCAGAAAGTTTATCTTTTATCTCTTAAAAGTTAATCTTTAACAAGTTAATTGCTCGAAGAGCAGACTGACGAAAAGTAGATATCGTTAGAGTTTGCGATAATTATTTCTTCATTAATATATATATTTCATTTATATTATCTAGTAATGGTTTATTCTATTCAGTTTATAATCTACATGTAACTCAGTTGTATTTCTGACAGCGACGCACGCGCGTGCATGTAGCCGATGCTATTGCACGAGAGGATTTTCCGGATCCTCGATCGATCGCTCGATTGGGCGTTTAGTGATCTTCGTTACATCGTTGCTGAGACGTGTAAGTCGGCTTGCGGACGAATTCTTTTATTCTCTTATTCTTTATTGATCATTCGAGCGAGCGATCGCCTCCTTGTTGGCCAGGATCAATGGCTTTCGTTACCTTTCGAGCCGTAGATCCAGGCTTTACTTTTGGGGCCCCTCCCTTCGCTCCTTCTCTCCCTCTCCTCTTTAGCGGGGGGTTTCTTCTTCTAGCGGATATTTATGCCAACTTGCATTCGTACCGCGGAAAGGTTTACAAAAGGTATCAATCTCTCGTGAAAAATGTATAAAGATTACAAGATAATGATATGAGTTTGTTAAAAACTTTATAAATACACGCAAGATGTGTATAGTTTAATTATGACTATTAACTTGCAATTTCGTGGAAAGTATATCGTGTAAATCCATTCTTAATTTCTCTCTCTCATCTTAATCTTTTAGTTTTTATTCGCTCTTAATTAGCCACTTTGCATCTAAACGCTAAATGTCAATCGCAATTATTTTTATGCATTATTATATAATATAATAATATCATCGATATATTATATAATAATAAAACGATTGGCGATTTGTCATTGTACTCTACGATGATAGTTGCAGGATCTCGTTCTCTTAAGATCGAAAATCGCGACGTTCGTCGGGCGCATTAAAAACTAAACAATTTACAATCTCGAGAGTTTTCCAATGATCTGTCTTCAAACGGCATCCCTTGTTATTCGATAATTAACCTTTCCCCCTTGTAACCCGGCGCACGGGGCGAAACGAAGCGTGCCCTCTGATTTTCCTTTGCCTTGACTCGCGCCTCCTTCTCTCCGCGACTTCGAGATCGGTAACGCGGAAAATGCGAATTTACTGTAAATTAGTGAATTGGAAAATAACGGAGTAAAAGCGCGCTTCCTTTGACGGGTCTTATGACGATCGCGTTGAACGCGTAACAAGATCCCGGGAGAAGCTAAAACGGCGAAATTGCCGGAGCTCGTCTTAATAAACGGCAACTATGAGAACGATGAATCTTTAAAATCAGCTTAATCGATATTTTCCGGTCAAAGGATAAATGTATTACAAATCTAAACCTTTTCTCAAAGTTACAAGGGACATATCAAGTCTATTCTTTAAAATTCAAAGAAAACTAATTCGCATCAACTTGCTCGGCATGTTTTAGATTTAGAGGATACCGTTACGATCACGAATATATACGACCATCGGCTAAATATAGCGTTACTCAATTTTCCGCGCGCGATACCAAAGATACAAGCAGGGCGCGTCCTTTAATTATCCGATCCATTTCTGCATAACGAGAGGAACACGAGACCGGCGAAATGAAACTCGCATTACCGGTGACGGCTTATACGAACTACAGTAGTCTAATCAAACACGGAGCTATTAACCGGGTCAACATTTCGAGTTTGGGGTACTTAGTGCCAAAGACTGCTATGCGGTACCCATGTCAATGACGCACACACGCACATGCACGTACTTGACGCACACACGCACACGCAATACGCCGAGTTCCACGGCGAATGAGTAGCAAAGCGGCCGTGTCGACGGCCTTAAATAAATATCTAATGTGCACAACCCCGACCGAATCCCCCGCTCGCCCCCTCCCCTTCCTCCCCGCCAATATTGTTTTAGGCACGGCGAGGCTTCGAGTTTTGTAACTCGAGAAACGAGCGCGAGTCTCGCGTATACAGCAGCGAGAAGACGACACAATAGCTGGGTGTTCCAAGATCTCGTCAAGTACTTAAGTTCGCGGATACCGCTGCTACACGAGGAGCACCGGCTTCCCCGATTCTGAGTAAATTCATCGCGAGGAAAATGTTCGGGATACCAATAGTTTGGGCGAAGTTTTATAAGCGACTTTACTCCCTAAAAATAAGCTTCAAGGATAAAAAAATTTATTCTTGGAATAATTTTTTTTTTTATTGTTCCTTAAGTCTTAGCAAAATTCTATGATTTGAGTTATATCGATCGCAAATTTAAAACTGAATGTTTAAAAAACTATTTAAAGGATGAGAGAAATTTTAGCTTTTTTTTTTTTTTTTTTTTTTTTTTTAAGGAAAAAGGAACGGGGAGGGGAGTTTCATAATTATATCACCCGATCGCGATAAACGATATGGATGATTTATATTGATAGCAGCCGAATTACATTCTCGAAAGCGCGATAAAACGTTAATGGGATGCGTAAGCGCTTTCTTGGAAGGCTAATCTTTTTTATAGAGAGAATCGACAGGTCAGGGAATTCGTAAATAAAGGCACGGGAAACTCGAGATGTTTAGTACACTGTGCTCTGATTTTACTCTACAAAACTCTTTCGGTCTCGTAACTCGCAGCTGCTACTTCTGTAGCGCTCATTTATTATGAAAAATGCTACTTTGCTTGCGAAAAGTATTTCTTCAAAGAAAATCACGCGAACATAATTCGCGTAATGCCATTCGCGCGCTCGAAAATGCGCTTTTTTAAAGTCCAATGCATTTTTCACACTTACGCCGCTTCAATTTTGTCTGAAATTAGTCCGTGATATCTATATAGCGAAAAAGCTCTCGTTGATAATGTCAATGTCAGGGAAAAATATCGCGATTCGATATGCCTCCGTGCGCTTTTCTTTTCAGACTCTCAGTCTACTTTAGCTCTAGCGTTTGTCGCGGAGAAATAATTAATTAAGAGTAGAAGACTCGCACACTAGGCACGCGCACACGTAGACACAAACACATACACATACACAATCTTTTTCTTTCTCTCTCATCCTCTTCCTCTCAACCCCCTTTCCGTCTTGCTCAGCTTCCGCACGCGCTCTTC
>NW_021850207.1:824757-827086 GCF_003651465.1 Formica exsecta
CTTCCGCTAACTCACAACTGCGCTCGCTTCCTGCTACACCCCTTTGCTCGGCACGACCCTTATTACCGTGTCGCAGCTCGGTTAACACGAGCGGGTTAATGAACAGCCCGGGCAAATATAGAATTTCTCATAAAAACTACAAATTACTGTTGCCGCGGGTGCGTAGCGGGAGCGACGGACGGTCGGCCGGCTACGTTTTTTCACTCGCGAAATTATACAACGCGGTATAATACCGTAGGAATAATAAAATTGCTCGCGGAGAATGAGAAAGAGAGCACTTTGAAGATCGCGCGCGGGCCGCCGTGATTTCCCGAAAAGGTAGTTTTGCGACGGATAATACGATGGATGAAAAAATCTATCGCGAGAGAACCGCGGGCGCAGACCGGAACGGAGCGCGGTCGGGATGGTAAAAAAAAAAAAAAAAAAAAAAAAAAAAAAAAAAAAAAATAAAAAGTTGCGGGTTTCCGAATGCGGAGAACTCGTTAATTGGAAAGGAAAAGTTGCAGACGAAACGCGCCGGTCCGACAATCGCGATTGTGTGCGGGGGCCGACGGTCAAACACGCGTATATAGACGAAAAAGACAGCCGGTTTAATTATATTCGAATGACCAAACTTCTCGAGACTCTTGCGGAGAAAGAGTGCGAGATATATCTACGTATATATGTAAGGTATATAATTCACGATTCGTCACAAATTTGCTCGCCGCTAATAATCCAACGTACACACACACACACACACACACAGATACATGTGCGTACACACAGACACGCTCGTGGTTCCGCGAACGGCGCTCGCATTATATTATTACACTCGTGCTGCTGTTTGTCAGCTTAAAACCGGGAGCCATTAGCAGGTATTATTTTAGCCGTGATCCACTGTTAACGGGAACAATGGCGTCGGTACGCCCGACGTCCCACGATATTAAATGAAGCGAAGTGATACATTTCGAAGGGGGATACGGACGAGCAAATAGGGACGACGGCGCGTTGCGTTGAGGAGCGGGGGTTGAGAAGGGGAAAGGAGGAGTAGAGATGAGGGTAGAGATAGAGAAAAGCCGGGTCTCTCGAAGCGGAGCGAGAGACAATCGGGACGGAGGGTGGGCTTCTCTCTGAGAGGGGTAGCGGGGGTGTAAGACGCGGGGTGCTCGTCGCGTATTACGTTACGCCTCTGGCCTGTGTAAATACCGCAGCGCTGTAATCTAGAGTTAATGGTGCTCCAGTGACGCGAGTATCTATCGAGAGCACTATCATCCCTGTGTGCGATCCACCCTCCAAAGTCCTACGGAGCTTTGCTTTAATGATGTCCGGGAGCTGCGCTTAAATTTCATCTCGCGCATCCGTCTCTTTCCTTTATATATACACCGGAGCTGATTCACCTGAAACTTTCCGATCCGATCTTTCCCGCTCATAGTGATACGAGCTCGCGAGCGAAAATTAGTTCGGAAGCTTCTACACGACTTTAAATAAAACGCGATAAATTGCGACAATGTTTTCTATCGGCTCTGCCGTCGACATAACAATTATAGTAATTATGCGATAGAAAAGATGAAAAGCGTAATATTCCTTTTTAATTCATTCGCGCGTAAGACATATCGCACATATCGGTTTTATTCGTTTCTCGCTTAATTTATTTTCGACGCTGCATTCTCTATTTATAAACCATATGGATTTGATTTAGCCGCGTGATGCCGCGTCAATCCGGCGCATCGATCCGCCGCGGAGGAAAGTCTCACGAATGGATGCAGATGGTAATCTGGCGAGAAGCGTTCCGGGGAGAGTGTGCGATATTATGCATATCGTTTCGCGGACCGGGACGCTGTCGTTGACAGCGCAATTACCGCATCATCTGGCGCCTACGGTCTGCTCTCTCTTTTTTTTTTTTTTTCAACGCCGTTCTCGATGTCGACGGGAAGCCATGTTTCGTGCGATGACGTTACGAGATCAATCCTCGTATACTATCGTTAAATCTTCAATTATTATGCAAAATACACCATCCGTTCTTATCTTTTTACAGTCCGATAATAAAGAGAATCGATTCCCCTAACTATACAGAAATGTCTAAGCTTTTTTAAACAATATTTTCCCTCATAGATTTTTGCGTCGCCGGGGGACACTGATATAAGTAAAATACACTGTTTCACGCGCAGTCAGGTTCGATAAGTCTCGCCGACGGCTACTCCTTTTTTTTCCTCGACGCGCGGATTAACTTAATCGTCCTAATTAAGTGGCAGTCGTCGCCTCGATGACTGAGGGGGTGAATTACGACTGCGCCGGTAGAGATCAAACGGCAGGAGGGAAAAAAAAAAAAAAAAAACCGGGGCGAGGGAAA
>NW_021850207.1:827606-852565 GCF_003651465.1 Formica exsecta
GAAAAAAAAAAAAAAAAAGACGCGGCGAGTGAGAACGCGCGTGTTACGCGCTCACGCACCTGTCGGAGATCAGAATGTAATCGTGAAAATCAAAGAAACCGTGGCCGGCGGTGCGGAGAGACGCCACGCCGGCGGATATACATATGTATATATGTGCGTATATGTGCGTGTTTTGCAACGAAGTGACAGCGAGAGAGAGACGATTTTGAGGGCGTTACTAGGCAGGAAGCCATTTTGGGGGCCGGTGCTTTTGATTAATGAACCGCTGGAGAGTGTGTGTACGTTCTTGCGCTTTGTCGGCGGGAATAATAATCGGGAATCCTTGTCGGAGTATCAAATAGGAATCAGCTCTCTCGCGCATCGGATAATCGATTAATAGTGGGTTTGGATAATGCGTGTATATACCGGATGTGATACCGTGTACCGCATAGAGATCCTTTCTAGGCATCCTGTCCTACCCTTTTTGTTTCTCATCTTTGACTTAACGCCTTTCCGGGTATCCTTAAATCGTTTAAACAGGACTGTTTAATTAATTTGGATCGTTCTTTAATCTTGCATGATTTACGATAAAAGCATCTGCAAGCTTCTATAAGAAATAAAAGATGAGAATGTTGTCGAGACAATAAGGAGTACGTAAGCTAACAGATGTTACAAACAAATATTTAAAAGTAATATTCTTATTACGCGGCATGCTTAAGGTCTTGACTCAAAAATATATCAAATCTCCTATTACGATAAACCATATAATTATTAAATATTGGAATTGTTATAGTTATATAATTTACTCTACACGAACACGTGTAAGATAATAATTGATAAAATAATTATAATAATCCTTCCGGACATTTATGCGCGTATATCGTCAAGCTGGAAATTCACAATTTTGTTTTTATTTTAATACGATTGTCAATTATGTAACGTATAAAATTGTCGACGGCAAAAGGGACGAGCTGCTTTTCGCCTGAAAATATCGGCGGATTCTCGCAGCGACGGCGTAATAAAATCAAGGGGCAGCTGGGAAGAATTTTATACATATATACCATACATACATAATATATATACGCGTTTTAAAACCTTAAATTCTCAATTTATATCTCTCGCAACGGCGACAAAGCCAAGCAGTCTGATACACGGTGACAACTTCCGGCAGCCCTTGGCGTCGTCGCGGATGCGATTGGCCATCTCCGGAGATGGTGGGTGTGGCCCCCACAGCCAGCCGGTAACCATCATCCCTCTTGTCGTCGACACTTCGCGGAGTGAGTCCCCTCTACTTTCCTCTCACCCGGGCGAAACATACGTACGGCTTACCCGCTAAACGAATCTCAACCCCCGGCGCACGATTCCGGAGGGGGAAGACTCCGAAGATGTCCTCGGAGGGGTAGGCGAGGACGGATGGAGGACGCGGATGCATCTCTCTTTATAGGGGATGGAGGGGTAAGGCGACGCGAGGAGGGTATCCGTGTCGAGGGATGGATAATCGGTCGGCATTACTGTCTTGCTCCTATAGCGACATGGATACATTCCGGGCAAAACGCTCTGGAAGGACCGTCATCGAAAGCAAAGTTGTTCTACCATTTTACGGGGACAAATGTCACAGATGACAGATGAATAAAACTATAAAACCGCGAATAATTGACAAAAAAGGAAAAAAATTGCGAATTAGCGATAAATCCTCGGAAACAACAAGATAAACAGCGGTCTCCCTAGTTTTTCATCAAAATTCTTGATAAAATCCTTTTTCAATTATATAGAGTCGCAAGAATATTGTATATTTGTTGATCCTCTTATAAATGTTCTTGTCTCAACAAATATGATGTTTAATATTGAATATTGCGACAGACTATGAGATATTGGTTGTTTCCGTTTAAAAGACAGAGAGAGAACGACTTTCTCATAAAATATTTTTGATTTTCTTTCTCTTGTAATGTAAGCTTTACAGTATTGGTCCATTTTCTGCGACGGTTAATTGAAAAACTTATTTTATCTGCTATGACAAGTTGTGTAATCTTTATATATTGGTAACATGTGTTTAAGACAGGGAAAACAATTTCAAGTATGATAATTTTTTCGGTATCTTTCGCCGTATATTCTTAATCAGCTTTTCTGATGGATGAGATAAAAGTAATCTTATTTTCCATGCTGTTTGTCTGGAAAACAAAGCCTAGCGTAGAAAACGCCGTCCGTGATAAGACTACGCGTTTGCATTTAGATTAACGTATCGCTGTTTAATCCAAACATTCCAAGAAATGTGCGCGATCAAGAGATTTCCTGCGCTTTTCCCGAGAGTTGAAAAAAAGTCGAAAATAAAAGGACAACCGTCTCAGATCGACGAATCTTAACACGATCGTTTGCTTCTTTTGAAAGCGCGAGGATATTTCCACGTAATTCCCACGAGAGTGAAGTCTCTAACGCGACGATTAATAGATTCCCCAACGGGGGAAATGATACCGGCACGATCCGGTAATGCTTTCTCGCAACGAATATTTTTGGTACGTCTGTCAAGAGCTTACTCCGCGGAGCAGCAGATTCGAAAGCGAGCCGATTTTTCGTAGAAAGAGTTTCTTCCCCGCTCGTTCCGCAATCTGGACCGTATCCTCGGTGCGGGCAAAAATCCGTCGGGATTTCACGCGTCGCGTCGCATTATCGAATCCTATGTCGAGTTAGACGGATTAGAACGTAGCGTCGAAGTAGGTCCTGCTTCTCGTGGCCGAACGCGCCTTCCAAAGTACCTTATCCTTTCGTTTGGTTTTTGTATGCAGCGCTTTTACCTTCAATCTCGGTGTGAAATATTACGCAAATAAAAAATTATTAAAATTACTTTGCTGGCAACATAAAAGATTATTCGCAAAAAACGTTCTTACAAACGGTGTCTTCAAAAATTTAAGGCATCTCTTTAAGATATTTGTGCCATTAGAGACGTTTGCGTTCAATGATCGAATGCTCTTTGAATATCGATTGATATTTGTAGAAATATAAGATTGTTAAGTAGCGGAATTCTGCTCATCATCATCGAGAGAGAAAACTAGGCGGGAAAGTAGTAATCGGCCGCGTGTATCGCGGCCAAGATTCTCCTCCACGTTCCCGAGATAGGTGGATGGCGGTGTCGTTTCGCGGTAATTCGATCCACGCGCCGTCACGTGACCTAAGTGTACTTCCGTTTCGAAGCGAAGGGAGGCGAGGCGAGGGTGACTTGCGGTGGTGCGGCGCTATCATGGCGCTGTGCTCGAGGTTCGTGCAGCTGACGGCTCAATTATCTCAGCGAGGGTCTCACACAGTCACGCCTGCGATCTACGTGTCTGCTTGCTTGCCTGCCTGCCTATCCCCTCGGATAGCCGCGCTCGCCGGTCCCAGGAATCTACAGGAGAGAGAGCAACCCCACAAGCCCATTGTCCTCCAGCTATTAACCGCCCTCCTCCCGAATGAAGGACTCATTGCCTTCGAATGCTTTGACTCCTGTCACGCGATCGGTGCTAGTGACTGCTCCGTTGCATCCGCCTTATTGCCGGTTAATCTCCTTCCAAGAGAGTTTGTCGTCGCGACGCCACGATAAACGAGTCGGCAATATTAAAAATTCTATGTATGAATAATGTATGAATTCCATGTATAAATTGATAAAGTGCGAAGAAGCGGTTCAATGACAAATAATGATCAATGTCTGCGCGAATATTTTTGTATCGTTCTAAATAAAATTTTCAACATTAGAACATTTCTACACAAATATATCTGTTGTTTGTCGAATAAATTTTTGCAGAGATATAGATACTCGGTGTCCGTAATGCGTCGCATCGAATTACTTACTTATCGTCTACTGACAATGTCATTATTGTCAAAGATTGCGATTCTACTCCGTTGTTGATTCGTTGTACGCGATAACGTGTTTGCGATACGGTGTGTTTCTTTATTAACGATCGTGACTTAAATACAAGCCGCGTTGTGTGTTTAGCAAACCATTAAGTTAATTGAAAGACCTTAGCATACGTTTCTCCTTATGACGCGCACCGGTAATATCGCCATTAACAGACGCTCCTTATCCTGTAAAGGGATGGAGATCTCTTGCGTAAAAAGCAATTTCTCTAAAGACATCCCTCTACCTAACCAGAAGATTCTTGATGAGACGTTTGCGCATTCTAAATTTATAGAACCATCAATATGATAAACGCGAATATACGCGCGCGCAGAAACAGAGAATATTAAAGAAAATTGCATAAGAAAAAAGAGAGAGAAAGATACTTTTTTTTTTTGAGAGAGAGAGAGAGAGAGAAAGAGAGGGACTGTACGCATGGTCGTTGCTCGAGAAAGAATTCCTCGGCCGAAATGTTTTCTTCGTTTGAGTTTCTTCAATACGCTAATGGAAATGAAATCCCTTAGGATGAAGACTACGACTCCGACAAAGGCGGGGTTCATCCAAGCCTAAGGGCGAATCTCACCCCCGGCGTTACCTGCCCACGCCCTTGCTTCGTCGCGTCATTTGATTATATGAAAACTACGAGAGTATAATGAGCCCTTAGACTGCTCGTTATCGCGAGTTAATCAACTTATCGATTAACTTTATCCTCCCTTTCTCGATTGAAACGAGAAAATGTCTGATTTTAAAGAAAAAAGGTGTCGAAATAATATCAGTTAAGATAGATAGATTGACAGCTTTTAACAAATTGTGGCGAGATTTACTTGACGTTATATTAAATATATAAAATAAAAATATGTGTGTATAAACACTCTAACAATCTTCGATTTCGATTTATGGTAGTTTATCAAAGACGGTCAAGTATCTTCTTTTAACATGTATTATATTCCTTTTAAATTTTCGAAAAGTTGTCGTTTTTCCCTTTCTCTCTCTCTTTATTCCTTAGTACGTACACAGATGTATCATCGTGGTTACTTGCGTTGCATTCTTTGTCACTTTGTCGCTAGGAAAAACGACTTGTGCGAAAAGAATCGCGCCTTGTTAGCCTATAAACAATGGGTTTTCGCTGAGCGAAGAAGCAACGAGCGAGAAAGGAAAGAAGAGCGCTTTCCGCTTGTCAGTTTTGCCGTTGTAAATGCGAGTTGCCACCCTTGTTACGTATCGTCTCGTTATACGCGAATGAGCGTAAAGTTATGCGCAGCGAAGCTATCCCTCCCGACGTTCTTTGACAAAAACCGATTTTTTTAAAGCTAAGAAAGAGTAAAAGGGAGTAGAATTGTGTTGCACGAAGGAAAAACTACCTTGTAAAATATTTCATCTGAAAAGTTGGTTGCGCTTCAAATCAATTTGCATAGACCCTGATATTAAATAAAAAAATTTCATAAACCAGATAAAATCTTGATAGTAATAAATATAAATTTTTTTATGTTACATTTTTAAAATTAATATCTATATTTCGCAAAAAATTTATTGTCTCGACTAATTGAATCAATTTTATCGCGCGAGAATGTTTTTTAAATATATCGAGTAAAATAAATCGCCCGCAACAGGGACCTAATCCTATTTGAGAGTAACGCGAGAGGCGAGAGACTAAGGTTTAGAGGGAGACAAGCGGTACGAATGATATCGCGAAGCAAGTCGACGCAGCAGCGGTATCGATAAGAGCATCGTTGATATCGGCGACAGAAGCATCGTTGTGGAGAAACTCGCAGAATCGGAATCATTCGTCCGTGCCGCACCAGTCGTATTGAATCAGGATACTCTCGGAGAGCAATAAAACACAGTCGGAATGTCGCGTTTCAATAGTCTCGCATTGTGAGACCGACCTGGGGGGTTCGAGGAGACGACGCGCGCCAAAAGTGTCTTTCGCGTCTGATATATCGCGCGCTCTCGGATCTCCGATGTACCAGAGATCTCTGCCGAGATTCCCTTTGCTGAACGCCCGTCCCCCTTCCCTCCGCGACGCGGAGAGAATAACAAGTCCGGAATATTCCTCGTCGGGATAGTAATTTGCAATTTTATTGAATTCCATCGCGTGCGTTTCTGCGGCGTGGGTGATATATCGTCGCGCGATATCGGTATTGACTACGTTACAACGAGGTCGTAACGTCGAGATGCGAAACGTCAAGTTTAATTCCGCGACGACCAAGTGACGAGATGCGATCTATTCTCGGGACAAAAAAAAATTTTTTTAAAGTTTGATACCAGCCCGTTGAAAGATTAGAGGCTATTCTAGATTATATTTTATTTACAGGATAGAAAAACAAAGCGGGAACGTGTCCGTCGGACATTCGATCGTTCGATGAATTTTCCGAGGCAATAAAGGGGCAACAAGCGATACTTGGTTAGATTCGCGCGATGAGTTGGCGGACACTAGTTTATTGTCTCACATATACGTATCGCGCACGTACATATGTACGTACCGGAAATCATTCGTCCTGGCAGTGCCATGGAGTGTGTAAACACTCGCGGACTCGGAGCTCGATCTCTCTCTCTCTCTCTCTCTCTCTCTCTCTCTTTCTCTCTTGGTACGAGGTTACGAGAGTGCACGGAAGGGTGGCGGCGGCGACGACGACGGTAGCGGCGGAGACGGGAAGGGGGTTGATTTTCGTTCGGGGATGTGGTAACGTACAGACCGGGTGCAGAAATCGTGTGGGTTTCTATCCCCGCGGGCTATATCCCCGGAATCAGCTGCCAGATTATTCTATTACCGCGTATCAACATGGGGTTTGTTTGATCTGAAAACACGGGCCCGCCACATTGTTTCACCCAGATAAAGAATTTAACGTCGGGTAATTAAAAGGACTTCCCTCCTCCCCCCCTCCTCATTCTCTCTCCATCCTTTCTTCCTCCCCCCCCGGCCACGGAGACGCGACGAACGGAACGACGAGGAGTCCGAAGACACGAATAACCCGCGCGTTTAACGATCCTTCCGACTCCGGGACTCTCGGATTCGTCTCCGGTGGTTTGTCGCGTGCAAATCTCTCCTGGGAACGTTTCGAGCTTCCACGGCACGAACTTTGACTATGCATCACGCGAATATTTGCGTAATTAACTCAGCTCGTGAACAGTCGAATCTTCCATTCTATGTATAATAGCTATGTGTAATATAAAGCTTGATTGATAGAGAGAAAGTATTAAAATCATATTTCTCAAGTGTCTTTCAGGCCAAGTGACGTTTATAAAGACAAGAAAACATAAGAATTTAGATTCAAACATTTTCAAATTATTTGAAGTCTTTTTAATTTATAGCACGAAGATAAGAAGAGACTTGATAATAGATTGATATATAAAATAACTTTATATATTCTAGAAATTTATTAGAAAAGAGAATATATATGAATATATATATTTTTTTTTCAACAACAATTTTTCCAGTACAGGCTATAAATTAGAATTGTATACTTATATATTTCTTTTGGTCTATTTGAAATTATATACCACTGTCTTTATTATATCACGGTTGAGGTACGGTCGAGCACAATAAGGTTCGAATCCGTGGATTACGAGCGGATCCCGAGCTGGATAAGAAAGCGACCATTGGATTAATGCCGCTGCGAAGCGTCAATGTCTCGCTTTTACGCGGATGATTAAATTCTATATCGAAAATGAATCGTTGAATTATTTAGTAGTTTAGTATGCGTTTTGTGTAACCGGCATTCGCCCTTGTTTAAGCAACGCTTTATTATATATTTAACCGCAACAAATTCATACTCGCCTCCCTTTTCCGCCGGCGATATTACGATAATTTAATTATTGTAATATTATCGAACTCTATCGCGACTGCGCATTAGTAATGACGTACAAATAATTCCGCCACTACGTACGGGCCACACGTACAATATACGGGGCGTAGGGCAAAATAGCTTAATTCGTCCGCACCAGTGCGGCCTTTGTTATTTCCTCGAATAATATTACGGCTCGTTTGTAAATTCAATACGTCGACTTTTTAATTCCTCGCCGACTGTGTATCGAGTGCCATCGATCGCGGCTCGCATATTTCCTGGCGTAACAATCGTCGCCGCTATGCCACGGCCGTATATGCCACTCTGTTCTCGTTTACTTACATTTTTCGTTATGTAATTCTAAACAGATTTATCGTGCTTTTCGATATATCGCGCCTTTCCGCCAAAGAGCATCGAGCACCGCTATTATTAATAAATGCGCTTTTTCCTTTACTTCTTCTGTGATCGTGCAAACTCTATAAATTGAAAAAAAAAATTAATTTCTCACAAAAGAAAATTTCCACAGCCTCATAAATTTGTTGTCTAATTCTAATGCAATGTTTAATTAAGAAAGGATGCAAAACAATTTTTATCCGGATATTACGACATCTTCATTTTATACTATTTAATCCGAAAAAGATATTGGAAGAATTGGTAATTGATTGACCGATCAATCTTTCGTGCGTTCTAAGAAATAATGGGAAATTTGTCATTTCGCGCGATGCCCATTTATACAGGTGTCGCGTCGCGGACATTGAGAGGCGGAAATTGTCAGCGGCAAAATTACGGGCGACGGTCGATTCATCGACGTCGAAACAATAACAATCGGCGTATGCCCGACGATGCGGTAATTAAAATAAAATTAATTGAATTGCCCGCGCGCGCACTCGCGGCCGAATCTTTCGAAGGAGATGACTGCACAGCCGTAGGGGTGTTTTGTGCGTTATTGCATATAATGCACTGTTTATTTTGCACTCTCTCTCTCTCTCTCTCTCTCTCTCTTCCCCACCCCACTCCCCGCTCATTTTCCCCGTTCCTCCTTTCGAAATGAGTATATATTATACACAAACATATATAGGCGTAAGTGTGCATGTATTATATATGGATATGGGCAATCCGCTTCTCCTTTTTTCGTATCTCGGAACGATTCTCGCATCGCGCCTCCCGAAATTTGCGTCACAGCGATTCTTGTAATAATTTCCATCAGATTGCGAGAGAAATGTTTGTACAAATGTTACATTAATCGAAAGAAACTTTAAAGATATAAATTACCTAACCGTTGATCTTTTTTTAACGAATTGAATGAATTAAAAGAATTTCTTAGCGCGTAAATATGTCGATAATGTTTCCATAATATAACGGGATAATAAATATCTTTTGCTAGTTTAGGGGACTTAACGATTTCTCGGATCGTCAAAGTTTTCGGCGACATTCAAGAGAGTTCTCGCGCGTAATAATCGATCACGATAATTCATTGATGTGTGTACTTTCGATAGGTTTAACCGCGGAGCGCAAGCAATCAATCCGTCTTCCCAAGTTTACTGTCTTTCCGTGAACTTTTCATTAAATTTTCACAAGGAATTGTTTCGATCTTTGATTCTCCTCGGGAAAACTTCTGTCCGATGTAGCGGAGCCCCGGATGGCAAGGATCAGACTCCGATTCTCGAATTCCACTTCGACTTTGCTCAATGTCGGGATTCCCACGAGACGCTCTTGGAAATAGCTCCGACGGAAAAGCTCTTTCGTCGGATCTTTTGAGCGAAAAATCGGCGAGACGAGCCGCGTTTTAACGCGAGAACGAGACATACACGCTTTATAGTCTACTCTATACTTTACATACGTTGTCATTTCATTAAAAACTTTACGCCACGCTTTTGCACAAAATTGCATCGTTTGAACCGCCTCGGAAAAAACACAAACTTGCAAATAACGCGAAACAAAAGCCGCGGATATTAATTTTCGAACGGTGCAGCGTTCGTTGTGAAAACAAGGCTTTTCTTCAGTTTTTACAAGTTGTTAGCTCTTTTTTCGGCTAACGTGTAATAGCGTCCGTTGAATAAACGGCTATTGTCGGATAACGTCTCGAGTTCTGTCTCTTGAACGTAATTAAAAAACAGACAATAGAGTTGAAATTTTAATATGCTCTTAAATATATTTTTTGAATTTCACACGATCGAATGAAAAATCGGGATCCATTTCACGGTCTAATGAAACTTAATTTCGAGATGCAAAATGTCTGGAAAACAACGTACAAATGAGGTTGTACGTTTGTTGCTTTTGACAGAAAAGCGCTCCCGACGCCGATTGCAGAATTCGACGGCGCCGACTTTGCGGCATTCGAAATACGATTTATTTGTTCGTCATCCGCGCGTGCACGCGCAGGGCTCCCAAATCCAATAATGATTTGAATACCGCGTACCCGATACGGTTTCGCGTTATTTCGGTCGCACGCCGCGCGGTATCGCGCCCGTAATTTTATAAACACTTTGAAAATCTTGCGTCACCGGCGGGTTTCGCGGCCGTCGAGATTGCCTCTGATCGCTCCTAGGGCTTCGTCTGCGCCGGCAGCAAAATAATTATAAAATCGTACCAACGAAACGAGATAAATCGAGGCTGCCCCCTCCCCCTCGGCCTCCTCCCCCGTCCTTCGAGCCTGTATTTTTTCAGCTTCAGGAAGCCGTCCGCGTTCTCGAGGAGAGGCTGTGGTCTTTCTCTCTCTCTCTCTCTCTCTCTCTCGTGGGCCTATACAAATTCGAGCCGATCATTTCCGAATGTTCGCTCCCCCTTTCCCTCACTTTGTGAATTTGGATCGCATCCGAGCGGATCTGTACTGAACAAGGTCCAGTAGGGGATATAATAGCTATCGCGCGTCCGGATTCTCAATCATCGCGCTTAATAATATTATCATGAATTCATAATTATATATATACATACATTATAAATATATTTCTTTCTTTCCTTTTTATATATTGGAATATAAAATGTACGTATTCTCTGTGAATTTATCTCTATTTATGAATAAATTTCCGTACGTATTTCTATTTAAATGTACCTAGACGTTCAATTGTATTGACGTGTATAAAAGAATGCAAAGTTGACACATTCGCACGTTAGTTATATCAAAATTGCGGAAACGTGATATTTTATATTGACATGAAACTTTTCAATTACACAATGTTACATAACTGACGTATAAATTATGCCGTGAAATTACCGTTTCAATCGTCATTTAGTTCGCGAAATATGGCGGAACCCGAGGCGGAACCAGAGGCTGAAATTAAGGAAGAGACGATAAGCGAATTTGTGGAGGAGGTTACGACAGACGCGATCGACACCGATGCAACGGAGGATGCAACGGAGGACGCAACGGAGGATGCAACTGAGGACGCAACGGAGGACGCAACGGAGGATGCAACGGAGGACGCAACGGAGGATGCAACGGAGGACCCAACGAAGGATGCAACGGAGGACGCAACGGAGGATGCAACGGAGGACGCAACGGAGGATGTAACGAAGGACGCAACGGAGGATGCAACGGAGGACGCAACGGAGGATGCAACAACGATCCAGACCAGAGACGCTATCAAATCCGAGAGTACCGATTACGAAATCACCGAACCGAACGTGGATAAGGACAGAGAAGAGGAGAAGAGATTTTGGCTAGAGAGAGGCGTGGAAAACGATGAAGGACCCATTTGGCGCGTTATAAAATCGTAAGGGACAGGATGCTCGGCTATTTTTTCTGATCGCAAATTTCTTATCTCGCACGCATAGCCAATGAATTTGCATAAAGCATCGCGTAGATACGCAGAATCGAAGGGGAAAAACAAACGGAGGGCATTGTTATCCAACGTAGCGAGGCTACCATTTCGCGCAGAGGATGCTGTCGAAGAGATGCTTCCGCTTTACGAGTGCTTCCCGCTCGGCGGCTTTCAGATTCAACATCAAGCTGATCGAAGATCGATCGGATTAGATCGATGCAAACGGACGCGAATCTGGAGAAGCATGAGGCCGAGACCGTCGGTTAGTCAACGAACAGTAGTAAGGCCAATAAACGTCGATTGCATTTACATTTTGCGATAAAATAATCTTTTCCTTCGTTGTATCTTTGCACAATTAAAGCTTTAGTAAGATTCGCGAAATTCAATAACAATATTGATCGAAAATATGTTATAAATATTATACATTCACTTGTGTCTCTAAAGATGTATTTTACGTACGACGCGCGTTAATTTCTCGTAATATTTTCTCAATAGACGAAGGTATTTCGAAGGAAAGGAAAGATACGAAGAACCGAAAGTGGGAAATGGCCGAGTGTGTGGCCGTGCGTTACGCGAGATGAACTGAAGACGCGAGAGAAGGAAGGGCGAAAGAGGCGAAGGGACATTTTCCCTTGCGATCCGCAGCATGACGACGACGCAGAGGAATTCCTTCTGCGCGAGCAGAGGAGCGATTTCGCGAATCGCAAAGAGTTGGGCCACGTTCGCAAACGAGTGCAGTGTGCGGATTCTAAGCTGAAATTATTGATAGATCGCGCGGTCGGCGAACGTCCCGGTTTGGTGGACGGTGATTATGTCATCGTAGAATTTGACGCGCCCGAGGGACAGGATAGACGTGTCTACGCCAACGTGGTTCTTCGCGGGTTAAAGGGCATGCATCTACCGGAACTGAGCTCGCTGCGAGAGCGCAGGAACACTTGGAAGTTTTGCTTCTATCAAGCGGTCGTGGCGTTATTGGCGAGAACTCAACTCAGGTATTCAAGTATGACTGCACGATTCAATCAAAAAAGAAAGAGAGAGAGACAGAGAAAGAGCGTGAATAAAAAATGCATCTCAGTGCATTTTGGCAAATATTATCGTTAATTTAATTTAGTTTATTTTTGAATATTTGACTATAAAAATTAGACTATATTCTACCTCCGTGAGAGTTAGAATCTAGTCAGAGCTGTCATCTCTTTTCGCACAAGCAGCACTTACTCATTTCACGTTATCTGTGTCTTTGTACGAAAGATACAAGTACGCGTGGGGTGCCAATATCGATTACATCTATGACCACGCCTGGACACTTTACACTCATATCGGCACGATTAACGTAAAGAAGAAGCAACGTTTGGACGATGTTGTCGTGTACAATTATAAGTATGACGTCGAGATTGAGCTGATTCAAGAAATGAGGGATATACCTGTAGTGCGAAACGTCGATTTTAACTACGAGGAGAGCGATCTAAAGAGACAGATCACGTTACGCAGGAAAGATCCCTTGGAAGTCAGGGTAGAACTCGGCTGTCAGAAAATAACGAATCTAGAATACGTACCTGTGCACGAAGAAACACGCAGGATCGAGGAATGGTTCGACAAGCTGGCTGCGCGATATCGCGACTGCATCTTCCGCACGACCAGATTCTCGTTGGCCTTCTGGCAAGATGGCCTTTTCTGGTATCTCTACAATCCTTATCGATGCGACGAGTTTGGCTACTGGAACGATAACGGTCGCGCCTGCATCATAAAGTTTTGCTCCAAGAGCTCGCTACGGAGACACCTGATGATCCTCCTGTTGCGAGCCTACGCCTACCGCGAGATTCCAAAGTCACGCGATCCGAATCAATCCGAGATCGCGAGCGACAACGTTTTCGATGTTCAAATTTTCCACGTGACCTTTCACTGCTGTCAGCTGTATAATCTCAAGTTACTGCAACGCGGCGTACCTGAACCATCGCGACAACGTATCGACGAGCGTCCGTCGGATTCTCTTCTCGAAATCGAAGACACGACCGATCGAGAGGAAGACGAGGAGGACGATCCAAGAGAACCGAGGGAGAAAGTCACTTGGTTGAAGTGTCACCGAGTCACTTGGAGCAGATGCGCGCCCACGAAGCGAAAGAGCCGCGCTAAATTCGCCGTTAGCGGCGACAAAGTGGCGAGATGGCATCAGTACTACGTGGAGAAACCTAACAGGCTCTTCTCCCTGTGGGGCGAGATACACATAACCGACCGTATGTTCGACGAAGCGAACCGAGGCATGCAAACGTATGCCTGTTACGTGGTGTGCGCTGGCATGACCAGGATCATGGCGCCGGAATATTGGAGCCCGAAGATCCTCGACGCGATCGTCGTGTGCGGCGATCGCTATTACACGCGCAGCAAGCACGAGGCCGAGCTCAAGTCCACCGAGACCGAGTACGTTCAGGTGAGCTGCTGGAGCAGGTATCTATGCGATCGCTTCGAGATTGGCGATACCTTGTTCGAGGCCAGGATGTTACCGGCTATTTGCGGCAGACTGTACGCGAGATCGCGCGAATGTCTACGAGGAACGCTGGAACGACTCTTCTCCGATCATCACTTTGGCATCCTGACGTGCGAGAGCGTCTGTCTCGGTGTCTTCAAGTTTTGCGGCGCGTATTACATGTGCGACGTCAATTCATTTGGCCCGCCGCTCTTTCCATACGGTCACGGCGCCGCTTATTTGATGAGGGCCACGTCTCTCGGTGAATTCGTGATGATGCTTGTGTTGACCATCGCCTCGACAGAACGTAGTCGATTCAGTCTAAATCCCGTGGAAATTCTCAGAATTGTCGATATCGGTCCCGCTTATGATTCTCGCGCGAGGATGAGTGAAAGAAGAAAGCGCTTTGGAAGATTCGCTGGGAAGATGTGTACGTTCGACGAACGGAGGAAGGGAAGGATAAAAAAGTAGAACTGTAGAACAGCTGAAATAATTATACATACAATGATAATTAAAAGTCTGATTGAAAAAAAGGTCGTCAGAGCGAAATAAAATAAAAGAAATTAAAGGAAGAGTGTTTTTTATAAATAAATCGGCGTAAAATAATTTGTTTGTTACTTTGATTGATTTTAAACTTTGTTATATACGGAAAATATCAAGCGAAAATTTCGACACAACTATTTTGAAATTCCTAAACCATCGACGTGTTTTAATATTTATGTGTGATGGAATCGAAGCTACGTGTAAACGTTTATATAAACGTACGAATGTATTTTCCACAACAGTGACGTGATTTTAATAAGAAAACATTGTTGTAAAACCGGAAGTTACGCGCTAAAGCACAATAGTATCGCGAAATTGAAACTTTTTCGCGATATAAATGAATATCTCGCTGCATACTTATATAAATGAGAATCTTTAATAAAAATGTGTGTCGCATTGAGACAAAACTAAAATTTTATTCCTTTCGGATAAAAAAACCTTTTCAGATAAAAGCTCAATGAATATTAATTATTAAAAATTTCAAATACATCAATAAAAGAAAAATAAATCCAACATAATTCAATTTAATTTAATTAAAATCAAATGTCAGTATCGAGTAAACTGGCGAATGTAAACTGGCATTATCGAGCCAAGCGCGGTATAAGGAGCGCAAACACTGTTTACACAGGACAGTTTACACCGACATTTGATTTTAGTCATACGAGCCGTACATTTAATTATATAATTTAATTAAGTTAAATTTATTTTACTTTCATTAATTGAGTTGATTTAGTTAAACCGGAAATAAAGGTACATTTAAATCGCGAGGCAGCAATTAAATATTCGCGCGGGATTAAAGACGGGCATTGCGCGAGATTGACTTTGCAAATTAATTCTTATAAATTATTTCATCGTTGTAAAGCAAAATCGTTAACATATTCAGAATTGGAGGTAAAAGGAAACATATGGCGATATAATTAAATTTATAAAACTTTCAAATATATATAGTCGGTGAGGGGATATATATATGTAACGATATATACGGACTATATTCTTGCAGATACCAGAATTGTCATTTCATGTTTAATATTATAAAACTAATTTTTTTAATAAAAGAAAAAGAGAAAGAGAGAGAGAGAGAGAATGTACCTTTTGCAGAGAGATGCGTCTGCAAGGAGATCAAACGTCACGCCGTCTCTTGCTCCGACGCAATAATTTATTTCGGTATCGTACACATCCATCGTTACTCATATTTACAGTGATATTTACAACGCAATTACGTATATACATGCTGCCCATTGTTAATAAGAGCGCGAAAGCGCCGGGTCATCATTTCCAATTTCCTCGACCCATCGATGAGCGAAATTTCTCGTCTCGTCCATATAATCGCACTACGCCACCTCGAGATCGGAGCTGTCCGTGTCCTGTTCCAGCTTCTGTTGTTGTTGCCTGCTTAAGCTCAAACGATCGCCCACCATCACCGTCGCCGTGGCACCGCCGTCGTCGGCGCGTTGACGCTGCTCCAGCTGCAGCTTCCGCAGACGATCCTGCTCCTCTCGCTTCTGCTTCCGCCACTTGGCGCGACGATTTTTGAACCATACCTGAAATGAGCACGTTTCGACGGATCGTTTAAATTAGACGGAAATTTGAATTAATCCTTTATTCAGTAGCGTAAAGTTAAATAATTCTTTCTAAGAGAGAAGAAAGAGAGAGATAATATAAAAAGGGGAAAAATATAGTTTTGTATTTTTTTCCAAGCCATTTTACATGCTATTTTTTACATTAGTGAAAAAAATTGAAAGCTAATATTAATAGATAAGAAATCATATTGCTTGAGATCAATATAATCAAATGAAGGATTAAATAGGATTAATTTTTTTATCCGCAAAAAAGCGAAACGACGTAGTCGTATAATAAAATGTAAAACGAAAAGAAAATTATATGTAATATAAATAAATTGCAAAGTAATATATAATTGCATATTTTTCAAAAATAAAGACGTAATGATATCAGTTTTAAAATATCATATAATTACGAATTAAAACGATTGTGTTTGCTGGTAAAGTCAACAGTTGAATCTCCGATAAATGTAGAATTTTTTTAAATTCGTGATTATGCAAGATTCATCACACGTACAACGCGTGTACTGCGACATATTATCTAATGAAGTAAGAAAAGACGCGAGACGTACATCAAACGAATTCCCGCTGCACTCGGAATACGCATTTGTTCCTCACGCCTGTCTGAATCAATTCGAATGAAAACCGACAATCAATATTCCACCCCTACTCGCTCGCTCGTTTTGCTGCATTAGCTATTGTAATAGCTCGACCCTCGTTCATTTTAAAGAGTTCCTCGCTAACCGAGATCACTGTATCTCGTAAACTCTCCACGAGACGCGAGATTGAATCTGTCGTGAACGCGTGTGTCATTTCACGCAGACCCTCGAAATGTCCCGTGTAAACTTGCCAACGGCAATTTTAATAATACTATTAATATTCATAGAGACGTGACGCTAATTAAATCATCACCTATCTATCTGTGTTTATACATATATCGATCTATTTTTGAATAAAATGTGATGGGGGCATCGATAGTTTACGAGACGTCTACCTTCGGATTCAACATCGTAGTCGAGACGATCTTGGAAGTACACAAAACATTGCCTTAGGTTTTTCCTGACCCGTTCCTAGTTTTTTCTTTGTCCTCTTCTGTGCTCGCTTCCCCCCGCCCTCGCTTCCCCGTTTCCTACTACCGCGAACGCAGCGTACAAGAGTCGCTATTCTACTAATTCTGTGCAAACACCGTGACTCTCTCGCTCCGAGATTCGGCCCCCGGTACCAGACGCAGGTATATGTTGTTCCAGTCTTTAAACACTCTCGAGATTCGGGAGACCTTCTCTTTGGCAAAGCCGACACGACGCGGGTGGTCCCACGCGCGAGTGTGTCAATGATTCTCACATAAAATCCGTGATTACTCGACAGAATCTTCGCCGGTCGTCAGGGATTCCGTCAGGTGTCGGATACCACGACGGGTTACTTTATGACACAGCTCGCGTAATTCGTAATCCCGTATCTAATTCTTCGCTCTCGTACGTTGCATCTAATAATATATATACTTGAAAATTGAAATCGGTATAAATATCTTGTCAAAACGAATATCGAAATATATAAAATAGGATTCTGCTTTTTAACTGTGCGCGTATGTAACGTAAAAATCACAGAGATTACAATATAACATTTATCACGGCAGATTGAGAAGCGAGATCGTTAATTACTAAAAAAATAACACTCATTCGGCGACACAATGAACCGCGCGATTTTTTATTGAAAGGTAAATTTATACGAAATTAAACGCGCGTCGCGCGTTTAAAAAGCTCCCACTCTCTCTCTCTCCCATTAACTCATGGAAAGTATACACCACATTTTATAGAAATTATAAATTGCACGAGGCGCGCGCTATCCGATACACGCGTGTGCGTGCACGCACTCCGCGCCAGCGAAAGCTCGCTCGTACGATCGTATGTATGTATAATTGAAGTAAACACATTATCGCTAAAGCTTTTAATCTAGCATGCAACTTGTTAGCTCAAGTCGACCGAGTACCCCGATAAATACCCGCCGCGGTAAATTTTAATGGCCGCGTTAAAATATTAGGGGCTTTTATGCATTAGGACGACAAACACAGGGCCGTTTCATCCCACTCAGGAACGGCGGCTGCGGCGCGCGAGCGCGTAGAGTTTGCCGACATTACATTACAAATTGTGCGTGCGGACCCATCCGGACGGTCAATGTTTGTCAATCCGAAACCCAATATTCTGTTCACGGCTCGAGAAAGTAATTTGTCATCGGGAGGCAGCTTAAGACCGGCTGCTGCACAACGTAACTCGGCCGCGAACGGTGAGAAACGGTAGTCGGTTTTCTTGTTTTCGGAAAACGACGATGGACGCGAACACACAAGTACGAGAAATATTGTCTCAATACACTTCTCGTTCTTTTTACTATTTATTATTTTAATTTCTTAGCATATTTAATTCCTAATGTGATGATTAATTTTATTTCGACCGGAGCGTGACAGAACAGATATAGAAGTTTATATCTCAACTATAATTTTAATAATTAAATAACGGAACTTTATTTTTTTTTATTTTAATCCGTTTGGATCTATAAATTCAATTTTAATTTAAAAAATGATATTTAATTACTAATTTATTTTAATGGCGAATTTTGACAAGTCGCGACGGTTACTATCGATATCGCACAACCGACTTTAAATTCATCAAAGTATCTATCATTAAAGTAAAAAAAAAAAAAAAAAAAAAAAAAAAAAAAAAAAAAAAACCGGGTAAACTTAGATAGAAAAAAAAAAAAAACAAAAAACAGAGAAGCATCGTGTATAATAAAATGTAAAACGTGAGAAATTTGACCAACCTCGATTCTTTCCTCCTTAAGGTCGACCTGGAGGGCCAGTTGTTCACGCAAGAGCACATCGGGATAATGCGTCTTATCGAAGGTAGCCTCCAATTGTTCTAATTGTTCCTCCGTGAATATCGTTCGATGACGGCGTTTTCGCTTCGCCATCGGGCCCATTCCCGGATTATTCGGATTTATTTGATAAGGATGGCCGGCGTGATAGAAGGCCGGTTGTCCGTGGAGGGAAACGCCGGCGGCGGCCATCGCTGCCACGTATCCTCCAGGATACAGTCCTGGATATGCCGCGGCTGAAATTCAAAAAATGCGACGAAAGGATAATAAAACTCGCATTCACCATTTCTATCTTCTAAAACTCATTACATCCTCTAACGTAATCTACTCCTGCGCATGCGGCGCATAAATGATAAAGATTATCCGCAGCCGCACAACGCCATTTGAACTTTGCGTCGCATTAAAGATTCAAACGTCCATTCTCATTCGCGATTATAACATTAGGGGAGACTGGGATCGATTGTAACGAGGGATAACAATCGCGATAATTCGGGCTACAAATTGATGCAGCGAGACAAAAGGATTACATCCTTCGCAATACGCGTCTATTCGCAAAGAACGCTCTGACATTTTCACGAATTGAAAGTACGAATAAATTACGAGACGAGGTCGAAATTTTTGTCGAAAGCGCGATATTACAATTCGTAGAGCCAGTCATCCCGCGACCCCATTCACCCGTGTTTAGGATAAAAAGGTCGCCAAGAGCGCCCGCCCCGCGTCCCGGGGGACGTTTTACTTTAAAATCTCGAAGAAAGCTGCTTAAACGCGACGTTGCGTATGAAAATGTGGGGACGGTAAAAATTTCTGCTTTTACTTGCAGCGCGTTTTCACTCACTCACACTCTCTCTTTCTTTCTTTCTCGCGTCTGCATGCTTTCTTTTCATCCTTCCAGCAGGATTGCACAAGGAGCTAGATCGTTCATGCATGATCGAAACGGATTGCGGATTTCATCTCGCGTATCCCCAATGCAAAACAGAGAGAGGGAGAAAGAGAGAGAGAGAGAGAGAGAGAGCTGGGTTTCCTTGAGGGAAAAATACTTAAAGCCCCCGCGGGCATATAAAGGAAGTTTTGACGCGTTTCTCGCACCGAGTCTCTTAGGATTTCACGTAGGGTCTTCCATTTTCGCAATGTAAATTGTTAAACGTTTCCCTGTCGGACAAAATACATTTCATAACACCTACAGAAAATTGATAGAATCTGCACAAGAAGTTTTACGTTGTAGAAGCATATAAATGATAACAACTGGTGTGAAAAGCAATTAGATAAAGCTTTGACGGAGAGGAAGATTTGAAGAGATTATTTGTTTATATAATAATGACGAATATATACTTGATATAGTAAACGAGCAAGATTGTAAGATTTGTTAATTATAATAAAATTAAGTTAAACATAAGACGACCATCTCATCATGTAGCGACATTGTACGTATCGTAAGAATTACATCGTTGATTACAAATAAAATATGTCCGTTTTTTTTTTTAAAGAACTCTAATTTTTTTTCCAAGTTTAATATTTAAAGTTTAAAATTAATCGATAATTTTCCAATTTCAGAAGAGTAGTCTATCAATTTATTTACGAAATGTATGAAAATGAAGATATCGGTTCCTTTCGTTGAAATTTTCCATAATTTTCCATAAATGCTTACATATATTACAAAAAAAAAAAAAAATATAAAGAATGATATATTGACCCAATATCGTTTGATAAAAACGTAATTAACATATCCGGTAACACGCATAAATTAATCATTTGATTCCGCATAATTTTCCGATGCGACCGATCCCGAACGTTTCATTTATCCAAGCCATTCATTTATTCCCGAGCGCTTCATTTATTCTATCCATCCATTTATTTATATCTTTCTAGTTTTCTCGACATTATTCCTCGAATTTCATTTACGTCATCGTAAGAATTTAATATAATTCCGTGACATGAATAATACCACGATTTAATATCGATGCGAATCTACATTTATCGAAAACTTTATGTAAAATATATAGAGCAATGTTTAAAGAGCTTATGTGCGGGGTAGATACTCTAACAAATGACGTTGATCATAATTTCATGCACGCGTAAAGGGGAACTCGGGCGCGACGTGCGAGAGAAGTCTCAAGAGACGTCTTGTAAAAGCCGCCTAAAAGAAGTCTAAAGGATTAGTAGGTCTCTTAAGCGTCTTCGCGGCCTCTTTCAGCGGCTCTCGGCACGTTCGACCGAAAGGAGTCACACCGGGAGGGAGTCTTCGGGGAGCGCGGGCCCCATTACTACCCACCGAGAAAATCCGCCGAGGTGAACGCCAAATGATGCAGCTGCTGCTGCAACGGGTGGATCGTCGTGGTGCGACTGGCGGCCGACTCGATCGTGTCCGGCGTCTGGATCGCGGACGCGGCGACGGTGGTGGTGCTCGTGGGCGCGATAACGTTGCCGATCGGTCTCGGCGCCAGGATGCTGTCGATGGTGAAGAGCGATGTGGGGGACGACATGGTGGCGGAGGAGCCGCCCGGTCGCGAGGGCATCGACTCGCGTAGATTCCGATGCCGGAGCGCAGCATCCCCCGCGGTACCGATCGGACTCCTGGCGAATGTCCGTTCGTCACGCGCGGCATCGCTCGTCTCGCTCGTGTTGTTGCGTCTCGTCGTCGCCGAGATGTGATTCTGATTACTCGCATCAGGCGAGTAGCTGTACAGATAGCTGTTGTGGTGGCCGTAGCCGGATATACCGGGACCATCGTGCAGCGGACTCGACGGCTCCGTCATGGGCGAGCGTGATCTCGGCGAGTCGCTCGCATAAGTGCTCTCTACCATGTTATCAGGTTCGCACGGCTGTATTAGTTATATCGACGCGTTTAGCGAGAACGTGGTTAGATACCAATGTCCTAGACTCCAGAAGGATGCGCAGGAGACGAGCATAAGGGTGCTCCGTTCTACCCTTCTCCGGCCTTTCGGCAACGTTACGTTTTTGCTTGCATTATGTAAGACAAAATTTTCTACGACTTTCTCGCGACTTTTCGAATTTCCCGACACCGAGCGAATTTCCGGTTAGCGTCGCTTCTATCCTTTTTCTTTTTTAGATAAGAATGAGATGCGTCTGCGCGATCTTGTCGAGGCTCCTCCCTCGTGGACGATCGTTCATCGACGTGTCATCGGCGCTCAACATCGGAGACGATAGTCGCGAGGAAGGAAGGAGCGATCCGATCTCCGGGGATGTTTGGTTCCTCGCGCGGTGACCGCACTTTATTCCACTTCCTCGCCGTTAAGCCGTCGTAGGGCGCCGTGGCGTGATCCGATCGCGCCTAGCGTCGCGGACACAAAGTGACATCTCCCCGATAAAGGATATCCGTGGACTAGCCATAGTGGTGGCCGACGACGCGGTGGTGCCGCGTGGACGAGCTTCCTTCCTGCCCTTCCCGGTCCTCGTCGCGCACAACCGACAAAGCCACCCCCGTGGCCCGGAGCCGCGCCAGCCGCGTCGGTGGCGGACAGAGAGACACCCTCGGCTACCGCGTCGGGTTGGCGTGCGTTGTCCGCGATCGGGGCGTGGCTCTATCTGGCTCCATCCACTTTTCCACCACCCTGTCACGCGGTAATAACCCCGTGTTTCCCCCCTTCGAGCACGAACGAAACGCGGAGTGCGTGAGAGGGCGAGAGAGGACCGACGACGATGACGACGACGGCGGCGACGGCGGCGACGACGACGACGACGACGACGACGACGACGATCGCGCGGAGGGTGCGATCGCGTCACGACGTTCAGGGGTGGGATGTTGCATCGCGGCAACAGACATGCGAGGCAACGGGAGAGGGTGGTTACGAAATAACTCTCTGACGGAGAGAGAAAGAAAAAGAGATGGGATCGCGGAAGCAAACGACATATTTGCCGATGCATATTATCAGCCGAATCTCTCGCTCTCCTTCCTTCTCCATCGCTTAAACACACAATCGAACAGAGGAGCTTATATTTTCAAACTGTCTTAAATTTATGCTTTTTAAAAAAAGCGGAGACGGTGCGTTAGATACCTTCATAATTTCCATTAAAAAGAATGTGCATTTAAGATCGTATGGAGAAAGAAGCTCTTCAATTTTCATCTCTGACTCTAGATATTGACTCGGCATTTATTATATCAGTTATCGTTTATCAATTACTGTTTGCTTGGTAGATAGCAGCGTATAACGACATGAATGTTATACAATTTTAAAAACAGTCAGAAAAATCTGTCTAAGATTGATTCCGTTCTCCAAATTCAAAAATTAATATATTAACATGATTTTATAAGAATGAGATACGTTTTGAGCAAGGACTTTACATATTTTCCGACTGTCTTTATCTTTAAAAAAACAATTTTGTCTGATTATTTTTCAAAAGAAATATTGCATGCGTCGTTCAAACGTGAATCGGAAGCTCCAGATTCCAAATCCAATAACATATATGGAGCATTTCATCCCTCGTATAATTTCGTTCATCGTTAACGCTTTTCTATCGATTATTATCTTAATTTAATATCTCTTGTCGTTCTTTACATAGCTTTCGCTATCATATTAATAAATGTCGCATTGATTCGTAATCTTGAATTATCGAATCGATTTGTCGATGTTATGGGATCAAATAGCGAGCGCAAACACCAATCCGGACGCGATGAACCCCACGCGGAAGCTCAGGCGTCGGTAGATCTGGATTATGGCGGTTGCGCGCGGCCAGAGAGAGAGAGAGAGACAGACAGACAGACAGACAGATAGAAAGAGAGGGAGATTTCTCTCCTCCTCTCCCCGTGAGAGAACCATATCTACCTACCTACCTAGCGAATCCGCGCGGATCTGTTCAATTATTCAAATCCCGGCCAATGCGTCCGTATTAATAACATAAAACCGTTGTAATGTGCATTGACTGTCGTCCTCGCGTCTTTGCCCCTCGAGAAGAAGCACGAAAGGGAGAGAGAGAGAGAGAGAAGGGGGGGAGAGGGGGTACAGAATCGTGACGCGGATACACGGAGATCGAGCGTGAAAAAGGTTTTCTCTCTCTCGTTGGGGTGCGTATCTCGACATTGTAAATGCTCTCCCCGCGTTCGTCACGTTTCTACCCTCCTCTGGCCCCCTCGCGACGGGCCCCACCTCCCTTTCCTCCGCCGAGGTACGTCCCCTCCGTGCGGTCCATTCGGGCGCAGCGAGATCCACGCCGGGCTTAATCCTAATCCGTACGTTAATCGTACGCCCGATCCGGCGAACCGGATCCCACATTCTGTGCAATCTGTGTACGCGTATTATATGCCTGCCTCTATCTCTGCCTATACCTACTTATCTACCTACCGGTTTTAGGCCGTTGTCAGAACCAGAAGACGTTATAGTAGCGCGCGCGCACGCGAGGGATTTTGCGAGGAAATCTTGAGGAGGAATGGCATCGTCCCTACCTTTCTCGCAGCTCCGGAATGGCCATTGTATTCGCGTACGTCGTGAATTTTATTAGCGACCAGATCACACGGCGAGAACCGGCCATCGCTAATATATCTCTTGATCTGCTGATGTTCTTTTTGCGATTTTCAGGCGCTTCGCTACGCGAACAAATTGTTGCTCGGGACGAGAAATGATAAATGTAGTTAAACGAGTTTATTTTGAAATCGGTGCCACGAAATGTCATGAATTATGAATGAGATATGCTTTCTGGAAAAAGAGAAGAGGTAAACTTATTTAACCAAGTTAAATAAGTTTACTCTGAACAGAACGCGCGCAACGAAAGTCACGCTGTTTTGAATACATAAAATGAGTTTCTATCGAGAGAACGTACGGATATAAACTGCAAAATAAAAATATTGTATCTCGCGATATCGCGTTTTGCACGAATTTTTCGTTGACGCAAAATCTCTCTCGACTAAACCGCTCTCTCTCTCTCTCTCTCTCTCTCGGCGGGGCGGCTTCTTCGTAAAAGATTACAATTTCTCCGGCGATCACGGGGGGATGAATCCTCGGCGCTAATGCAGCGACAATACAGATGTTTTCGCGTCTAAGCGGCGTGCTAAGTGGATCTCGCCCCTTCGTTCTCTCTCTCTCTCTCTTTCCCAATAAAGACGAGAGAATGCGCTGAGAAAAAGCACCCGCATCGATATTCTTAAAGGCGTACCGCGGGGTGTCGACGAGACCCGATACCTGGTCTCTC
>NW_021850207.1:853277-855296 GCF_003651465.1 Formica exsecta
CTCTTCCGAGGTCTCCCCCGACATCTCACCGGACTCGTTAGTGTCGGTTACACTTGACTGCATGCCTTCCTGCCTTTCTACGGACCGGCCGAATTGATAATTGAAAGAGAGTAGATACACATATTCTCTCTCTCTCTCTCTTTCTTGGTCGCGCTTTCGTTGTTGTTGAAACATTCAGATGCGCAGCTTCACCGAGAAGGAACCGTGACCGGGGAACTTTGCAGGACGTCTCTTGTTGATAGGTATCGTTCGGCGGGACGAATAGCGTGACGTTGTTGAATTCGCATTGATCGGTACCCGCTGAGCGATTCTTCCGAAATTTCACGCTCGTTTAACACTTGGACTTTTAAAAAAACGAAAAAAGAAAGAGAGAGAGAGAGAGAGAGAATATTCAAATAAAAAGGTAATAATCAGCTGTTAAACGTCAATTCTCAATTCACAAAAGCATTCCAACTTATAAACTTAATTTGTAAGTAGAAAAGCTCTATTGTGTGCTTTATAATCTCAATAACGAAGAAACTTTTATACATTAAATGTTACACTAAATGATACATTAAATGATACAGTAAATGTTACATTAAATGATACACTAAATGTTACATTAAATGATACATTAAATGATACACTAAATGTTACATTAAATGATACACTAAATACTATGCAATTGATTCCTTGCGAAATGGTATAATAATAATTTAAAAATTCATAAGTTTAAAATGCGTCTGTATAAAAGATAAATATTACTCAAAATGTGTTTTTTGGTCTCTACTTGTTAATTCTTTGTTAGATTAAAGTAAAAACAGTAGAGGAAGAATATGTTATGTGTGTTATACAAAAGATTATATTAATAAACGTGATTATATATATAAGAGGATTCCACGAGTCTATACTTTCCGCGAATTATAGTCGCACGTTGTGTGTGTGAATGTTTCGCAAAATTAATATTATCACGCTTCGTCGCATTCTTGCAGCTCGTAATGCAAAGCGCAAATATTGTTCCTTCGCTGCGGTATCCCGCACACTCATGCGCATATTTCAAAGGATGCCGAATTTCAAAGGATGAAAAGGAAGACGAAGGGAGAGGGAGAGAGAGGGATAGAGCGAGCGTGTCTTAATCTATCCGACCCAAGTCCGTCGCGTTGTTCATGAGTTCCATAAGGATTAACGTAGTCGATTATAGTTCTCCGTAAATATTTGCCTTTTTCGGGATCCACATGGGTAGACCGATGCTTTTTCTCCTCTCTCTGGTAAAGGGCTCTCGGCCGTTCATAAAATCATAACAACCGAGTATCGAAAATGCGCGGGACGCGGTGCATTTTCCTGAATATCATTTATAACAGCTACAACGAACAACTTCAACATTCCTTTTTAATTAGCCTGACTCGCGCAAAAAATAATACTTAACGTACGCAATTTTTTAGCGATAAAGAAAATTTCATTCTTGCGGAAAAATGTACTATTCCATAACGGAAATGCTTGATTACATGTGAAATTTCATCGGAGAACTACTATGGAAAACGAAAATTCGAAAAGATCGATATATACATGCGCGGCAATATACGCATATATCTTATATACGCGTACATGTATGTACATGTATATTATAGATATGCGCGAGACGAATAATTGTCCCCGCTCGCGCGCGACGATGCGCAACGATCTCAAATTTATTGGCATGCACGTTAATTACTTTAATTATTACACCGCTGTCAAAGGCTGATCGGAATACAAAGGAAGTTTATTCGACGCTGAACTATGTTTGCATCGCCCCGAGTCACCAATCGCCAATTAATTTTCCATAATTGGACGGACACGTTGCCGCAACACTCTACACTCCTTGACGCTCGTTCCACGCGTGCATGCGCGCGGATACACGAGTGTACATATATGCGTGCGGGCACATATATATATATATATATTGGACGGACACACACTCTACACTCCTTGACGCTCGTTCCACGCGTGCATGCGCGCGGATACACGAGTGTACATATATGCGTGCGGGCACATCGGGCACAT
>NW_021850207.1:859583-863966 GCF_003651465.1 Formica exsecta
ATATATATATATATATGTATAAAATTTATATATATCACCGATAGTACCTGGCGCCCCACGCACACGGCTCTGCTTAAAACGCGTCGCAACCAGCCGCCGGCCACACCGCCGTATTTTCACCAGGGAACCAATTAACAGTTTTCACCTATTCCTTTTCAGGTGACCGAACATACGGAAAAAAAAAAAAAAAAAAAAAAAAAAAAAATCGAAATAAACGCCGGGAACGCAAGGGATGGAGAGCGAGCGAAAAAATAGCCCGGTCGAAACCTCGGCGCCGCCGGAAAAATCAACTCTCCGGTCTTGCGTCGAATACAAATTTTTCGATGTCGACGCCATTAAAATTGGGCTCGATACTCGCCTGGCAAATAGAGCATTTTCTGACAAGCGACAAGCGTAATTAGTCGTTGCCGTAAGGTATAGATAAATTCGGAAAAAAAAAAAAAAAAAAAATGAAAAAATGCGCGAAACATCGCAAATTTCGTTAGTGGCATAGTTTATTGTTAAAAACGATACACTGGATATAAAAACGACACACAGATTGCAATGATGTTTGGTCATTAACAGAGTCTTAGTTAGATATGCAGTTAAAAGTTGAAAAATTAAAAGGATTGTTCTTCAACAAGAAATATGCGACGAATGCTTCGATCGTATGTGTTTAATGGATCGAATAAATAAACGGTGTGTGATAAATATAAATGAATAAATAAATAAATAAGTACTTAACGCACGTGTAAGGCTCCCATTCACAGCCTAAGGGGTAGCCTTTTAAAGCCGTTTCGCGACGGATTCCGCTAAGTGATACCAATAACTCGATGGGCTAACAACGAGACGTACTCTCTTCAGGATTCGACGGAGGATAAACGAAGGACCGGCGCAATCCCGCGGGATGTTATCTAATCCCGCTGGATTTGTTGATTCTACGTCTTGCGCCCGGCGAGAGCCCGATGAGGTTTTCGTGTAGCAACGGGATTACCCCTATTTTCCGCGACCTAAACTCACCCCGAAAGCCGTCTGCCACGTTGCGGAAACGCGACACGTCTCGTCGGGGGATCCACATCCTTATTTGTCACTAAACCCCCGCGCCACGTAAGAGCGATTTTCCATCCGACGCTGGGCATTAACTTATCATCGTAAACGTATAATAGCATAATAACATTGTACCGAGTATTATACGGTGCACAATGCAATGCTATTGTACAATGGCATAATAATTAAATCCGAAGGTGTGAGTTAATAGTCACAATGGCAAATAGCCTAATTGGAGGTGATAGCAGAATTAAACGCCCGATAAAGGACAGATACTTTAATGTTTCAAAATCGTAGGATACGTTCTCTATATGCAAGATCCGTATTTCTATATATTGAAAAATTTAGAAATAAATTATGTATTTTTAAACGTAAAAATAATACAATTGATTTTTTATTTTCTGATTAATTGATCGTCACAAGTAGTGAGACGTCATCTATTGTTGGATAAGCCTTGCAGCTGTTAAAAATATCAGATACAATCATTTTTCTTTTTCTCTACAAAATTTATCATCCCTAGATTTTTATATAATCTAGAGATTATATATAAATTAAGAGTGGAAAAGCTTTAATCGATTATTCACTTAAAATATCGCTTGCTTTTATCGCGAAGTTCTTAATCCCTGGACGTATACGTACGGCGTTCGTGATTACATCGAGGGGGTCGACTGAGGGGTGGCTGCGAATGAAAATAGCGTTTTATCTCGCGTGTGCGATTACGATTCTTTCGCAGATTCGCGAGTAAACGAACGTATTCTCTCGCCAGACCGGAAACCGATGGAGCGGTAAACAAAGATGTGCCGCGGTACTTTTGTCCTGCGATCCTCCGGCCGTTCCCACCCTCCGTGGAAACGCGCAGATTATTCTATTACACGTTACGTAAACATCGAGAGCACAAACGGACGACGCGAGTACCCCCAGAGCGGAATTCTCTCTTTCTCTCTCTGCAAGCTCCGGTGCACGTTGCTGTTTGCTCTGAAAATGCGTTATTGTTTCACCGTGATAAAAAATTCAACGTTTGGATAATTACATCAGACCTGATCGATCGACAGACGGGGAAAAGGGGGTCGAGAGGGTGAGAGAGAGAGAGAGAGAGACGATGGTGGCCCCGAGCGACTTTTCACTGGGTTACTGACTTACTTAGTTCGCCCGTTTTTGTCAAGCGCGGCACTAAAAAAATATCAGAAAGGGAAGGGCGGATTTCGCGGTTTAACGATCGATCGATCGTTTTAAAAGTAGAGATGTCTTGATTCTTTTTATTTTACTTTTTCTTTAAAAATGTATATAGTGGGAGAGGCGTCGAGAGTGTTCGTGTACTTTCAATAATCTACTTTGAAAAATGCTTCCTTCTTTCCTAACAAAGTTTTAATAATAAAAGATTAATTGAGCGTTTTAATTTTTTTTTGTAAATTCAAATTATACATCTTAATTTTAAATATTTTTTATAATTATATATCTTAATTTTCGTGTTTTATTTCATTTATATTTGTTTCAAACGAGTTAATCTCTAACGCGTGATAGCGATTTAAAGAATGAATCTCTCATGATAAAAGAGCCAACTTCTGAAAAATATACATATTAAAAAAAAAATCAAATTAGTGTGTTTTAAAAAGTATACATTTTTAATTTTAAGATGCTTTGAAGATACATAAGCTCTTCAACTTTTCAATCGACGAGCTTTTCAAAGCTCATCCATCGCGATCGAAGGATCCCGTTTGTCCATCCGCTCTCGCAGTTGGCTTCTTCTATCTCGAGAAACACATTCTACTGCCCGTTTACATCCCTCGCGGATCAGCGAAAACGGAAAAATAAAATACGAAGGAAAAGCGAGGAATCACTCTACTTTTTGGTGGGGCCATCGGTGCGTGGCAGCTGCGATCCTTTCTCGAATCTCTTTCCTTTCGCGTATTCCCTCCTTTCTTCGGCGGACCGACAGGCCCGGTTTTCCCGGTAATCCCTTCGAGGAAGAGAACGATCACGAGGGATTTGGAAGGGGGTCGAAAGGAGAGGGAGGGACCGATTCTCGCGCGCGCAGAAGCGGAAGAAACGAGAACGGCGCGAGAGAGGACGACCCCGCACTGTTTGCCTTTTATTAAACTCTTGTTAAACGCCGCCTTTCTCCGCACACACAATTGAATCGGCAAAACAGCGAAGATAATGCCCCTACCGTGCTCCGTATACGCCCGCAGGAACCGTAGGAAGAGAGAGAGAGAGAGAGAACAGGAGAAAAGAGGGTGGCAGGTAAGGGAGAAAAGAGAGAGAAGAAAGACTCACCGCAAACACCAATTCCTTGTACATCTTGAAATGGACACCGTGTAATCCGTCTCTTTATATAGCGACTGCGGGATCGCCCGGAATCCTTCAGGAAAGGATCGCTCGCGTAGCGATCCTCGGCGTGAAAGACGACCGAATCGGGCCGGTCGATCGATTCCTTTTCGAAAGGGGCCCCGTGAAAATCACATGGCCCACCCTCCGTTCGACGGCCCTTCTCTAATGAAAATATTTGGATGTTTCCAACAAAATCGACACGGCTATCGAAAGACTCTACCGTTTTGGCTTCAAAGGGCTGTAAATTCAAGTCTCTTTCTCGATTATACGCTATATACAATCCTCCGATGAAGCCTTCAACATTCCTCCGCATAGGGGAGAAAAAGCGTTTTAATTCGTATACCTATGACACATTAAAAAAAAATCTCGATAATTTCTTTACAATATTTTAAAAATGATTATTTAAAGCTTTTATCTTAAAAGAAATTTACGTTTTGCTCTTTTTATTTGTACAATTTTTCCTCAGAAAAATGTGTTTGATATTACGAGGGTGGAGAAAATCGAGTGTATGTGGGCGTGTGTAACTGGATATTAACACTTCTCGTTTGTGAATCAATGCGATATCGATTAGGAAAAGCAATAAATAAAAAAAAATAAATAAAAATCCGCATGTGTTTTCCCGCACATCCTCTATCCGCGTCGATTATTATTATCCGTAGCGCTTGTAGCAACCCGTTGCATCACCGCTTCACTCTGCTCTCGGGCACGCATCAGTGACACGTTTGTTACAAAAAAAAAAAAAAAAAAAAAAAAAAAAAAATGCAGCTTCCGAGTAGGAGCAAACAGTGAGTTCCTGAACGGATAAAGCTGACTCGTGTGAGTGCATGAGCCGATACGTTCATCCATACACGTATACGTTAGCTGTCTCCGGACAGAACCTTTCGAGGTTGACTTCTTGAGACACCAGCGGGGCGGAAACTCGAGACGTATAGCATCGCGAAAGGAGGCGAGTTAATCCTTCGAGACAACTAGGAGCCGCGGCGCGGAATGGAAGGGCGCGGGAAGGGGGGGGGGGCAGGAATCCGATGG
>NW_021850207.1:865232-882282 GCF_003651465.1 Formica exsecta
AAAAAAAAACACTTTTAATCGCTGGCTTGAGATATGTTTCAACGCATCAGAGGTTACGCCGATAAAAATAACGACAATACAAACGCGATATCGCCTAACCCGGCGCTTCTATCATTATTTATCATCGGAACGCGATGAAATTCCTGGAAAGAGAGAGAGAATTATTCGACGATTATTTGATTCGCGTGCAAATATTCTCAATGTAATCGAGAATAATATTTTCCAGACAAAATCGGAGATTTAATTTCAAGCAGCAATTCTCTTACATTAAAAATCGAGTAAACTTTTCTCGAGAAATAGTCAATTCTTCAAGAAAGCTTAATCGATTCCTATATAGCGCAATATTCATCAATGTTTCATTAATAATTTTGAAAATGCGACTATTTATTATCGACATAAGCGTGCATGTGTATAAATTAAATTTACGCATATAAAGCATCTAGTATCCACTTTCAGATCGTTGGAATTTTACTCAAAAGTACTGCACACGCAGCACAAAAGAAAAAAAGGAAAAACATGCGCGCAAGTAATTTATAAACGATGTTTATTCCTGCACTGCGTTTTGTGAGCTCGCTTTTACAGTAACGGGAGTAAACCAGTTTTGGTCATATATTCGCACTATCTCGCGCGTTTGTTTTTATTTCACGCACACACCTGTGTAATAACATATAACGAGGTAAAAACTAAGTACTCTTACAAAACATAAAATAGAGCACGCGTTTTTTCTTTTTTACCTTTTTTTATGACGAAGGGAAAGGGGAGAGATTTTGCTTTAAGGGGATGTGATAGGATCTCTTATGCGCTTACATTTACATATATATCTCATTATATACACATTTGTTTTCTTCGTGTACTTTCTCCTTCATCTCGCTCGCTTATTACTTATATTGTGACTGACAATTATATTAGAATTGACTAATAAATATGAAGGCAAAAGTACGAGATTATTGAATTCAATTTGCGCTCGTACTGTTTGTGGAGGCTCCGAGTGTTTCAACAAAGAACCTAAGTGGCAAGAATAAAACAACACATTAATCGAAAATAATATTTTCCAGTAAATATCAATTCTAATAAATTTTTAAAATAAATAATATAAATATATATTCTTTCTCTCTCTCTCTCTTATACAGTTTCAGATAGTTTCACTTCAGAATAAATCTTCATTTTTATTTACATAACCGGTTAAAATCGTTTAAAATCGCTCGGTCGCATTTTTGGAGACATTTTGTTTTTCTTTCTTTTTTATTTTTTTTTTACACAATTTTTTCTTCAAAATTCTAGATTTGGTCGCATTTTCAGAGACATCTTATTTTCTCCTTTTTTTCTGTCACAATTTTTTTTTAATTATTGGATTATATTTTGTACATTTAATGATGCTATTTAGTTGCGCGCATTACTTTCAGAAAGTTTTTCTCTTTAAAATAAACTCGTGACAAAAGACGGATATACGCACTGCCAGTTTATACCAGTTTATAGTCAGTATTATCCGACGGCATGAAGAAACGCACGACATTATCTTATATAAAAGACATAGATTCTAATTATATATATCTATGTATATATAGCTGTTTCTTATTTATTATCGCTAATAATCGTAGACACAACCACGAAAACAATTATATCAGTAAATACCAATACTTTCTTTCGCCTTCTTTTTTTTACATTTCGCGTCTTATTCTACTTAAAAAAAGTGTAAAATCTAATTTGAGTCTACCTTTCTTAAAATTTTGTTTTTTGCAGCATCTTATACTAAACTTATTCGTCCAGTTTTGCGTGCTCGTTAGACTTTCAGCCAATTCCTGTAAAATTTGTATCCATATATTTTTACGTTTCTTATTATTATCATATCGACAAAGTATTCACCGTATTGCGCGACATTAAATAGAAATTGGCACAGTTTCTTGGTAACTTGATATGTCACTCAGTGAAAAGTATACAGCCTCTAATATTAAAAGTTAATAGTAAACTTCTATTTCTACATGAAAAAATACATAAAAAAATAATTCCAATTGCTTCGTTAGCAAGGCTATTAGTTTATTATATTTTAATATCAGAGATGACTCACGCGCGCACCCAAACGCATTTCTAGAAAGAACGATAGAATATAATGAACGGGATCAAGGAGATTCTTATCGTTAATGCTGTATTTATTCGAAGTTTAATGATCAATATTACTTATATTCGCGATTGGTCATTTAAAAAAAGGAGGGAGAAAAATAAACAAAAAATAAAAAAAATTATTATATTGTCATTTTCAAAGAAGAGCTGGGACAATTCGTGTTTCTCTCATTTACTTTCATCTTGTTATGTTACTGACAAAAATTATGAACAAGATAAGATACAAAATTAATAAGTATAACTTGCACTTTCAATTTGCCGTATTATTTGTCGAGTATTTATTCTTTTAATCAGCGACACGTGTGAACTTAAAAACTAAGAGTCTAGCTGCTATATCTTTGCAAACATATGATAATTGGTTCTACACAATTTGATTAATAATTCAATAAGAGAATATATCGAAAAAATAGATATATATGTATATATACAAAATCTTGTAGAGTCGAAACTTTAATTGTACGGGAAACATTGATCGCAGTATCGCATATACTTTGTACGAGCTGAATATTTTTCGGGCTAAAATCGTATAACCTGTATTGGAAAAAACTTTGATCAATGTTAAAAACTATACTATAATTTAATGATTACGTTATTCGTACTCTTTAGTCAATGTTTGCGTTGATAATACGATATCGTTATCATGCTTTCGATCGAGAAGAGAATCATCCGTTTTGACCTGTCGATCGCGAATATCTCTTTATACTTCTATATACTATTTTATATACTTTTTATACTCTGCTACACTCGACATACAATTTAGATGCAGATCTCTTCAATATTTTTTCCATCTTCCCTTTTACCTGCTCTTAGATTGCTTGCAACAATTCTTTAGTTTCCTTTTGCTCCTCCATCTCTGCTAGTATACTTTACGCTACGAGTACATACGGAGTCATTCAAAAGCCATAACATGTGAATTTATCACGCATATGTCCCGATATGCTTGTAAATACAAATGAATCGAGGCGTTAATGACTCTGCGTGTACATTATAACCCTAAGACAAATAATATATACTGCGCCAAGTATATACTTGATATGTTATAACGATGGATATTTGAGCGTAACCTACGATTCGAGAGGCGTTCTTGGTGGCGTGTAAGACATCTCCATCGTGATCCCACCGCTGCTGCGCCGAAATCGTGACGGGATGCCCGGAATGTCAATGCTATTGCGGGGCTTGCGCCTACTGAGATGCCTTTCGACCCACTTTAGCATCGTGAGTACAGAATCCGTGCTAGGCAGCCGTCTTTCCGCGGACGTGCGGATGATGTGCGATGACGCCACGCGGAAAGTAGCGGCCATACCTTTTAAGGTCTATGCAGAAACAGATTAAAATTCTCATGATAATCACAGAACCTTAATGAATGTTGTTTTTAATGGATTGAAAGATATCGTTGCTCGGGCTGACAAAAAAATTTGTACCTTCATCGCATCCTCATCTGTAACATCATCACCGGCATATATAATCCTGATACGTTCGCTCCAATCTAGACCAAACGCCGTACGTAGAATATAGATGGAAGCGCTGCCCTTGTTCCATTCGACCGGCGGTTTCGCCTCAATGGCGCAATGCGCGGAACATGCCTTGAATCCAGCGGCCTCGATAAGTTTTTTAGCTTGCTCCACCATCCTGGGACGACTCTCTACCGGTGTCTCGCGATAGTGGAACGTGAGAAGTGCTCCTTTATTCTCAACCCAGGCACCGTCCTTGCAGAGCTTTAACAGACAGATAAATATAAAATCGTCCATTTAAAAAAACGGATAACGTCATTATAATAGTTTTATATATAGCTATAGAGATTTCATTTGACGAAAAATATTTCAAGTATTACTTTTATCTCATACATATAAATAACAATATATCAATAACATTTCACGTACCTGTTCCTGTAGCATCTGCATCAAACTGGCCACTTTTTCCTCAAATTCGGCGGGCATAGGATGAACGAATTTACTACCGTCCGGATGTAGGATTTCCAATCCATGATTTCCAGCATATGTGATACCCTCTATTCCGACCATCGATTTCACGTTGTTCACATTTCTGCCCGATATAATCGCAATGTAAACGTCCGACATGTTAGACAGCCTTTGCAGAACGTTTTTCGTTTCAAGCGGTAAAATTGCTAGGTCAGGATGAGTGGCGATGGGCGCTAGTGTGCCGTCGTAATCCAAGAGAAGCGCCAATTTGTGATTTTCACCGATATACCTAGGGGACATGTGGTTGTCACTGGATCGTTATCCGGCTTTCGTCATGAGTCAGGTAACATTCGCTCGCGCGGGCCCGCCGTCTTTCGAAAAAGCGTTTTCTTCATATCTCTTTCATATGCCCCAAAAACGTATGGATATAGGATATTATAGGATCAATATCCCACATAGTGCAAAAGAATGCATTATAACTCGTCACCGCCATCATAACGACGTGTGTATATAAGCGTAGTCGTATTATGTCGCCACGCTGCGACGTACCAAAACTCATGCTTAGCTTAAACATACCACTTGGAAGCGTATCTGATTCGCTTACAATTAGTACTATCTTAATGCAAATTAAAAGTAATCAATTCTATATATAATGCAGTAATTCTTAGTTTAAGATAATAATTACTTTGATTTCTTTTTACTTTTGTACATACTTATATATTATACCTTACATGGATATATCCCGTTCATGCGCATGCGCTGGTCGGGCCCAGTCATGCACATCTCTTAACATATCTGATACCTACTTGCTCAAGTAATCGTCGAAATCATCCATAGTCACGGGCTGCATTGTAGTAGCACCCACGGAATCGTGTTCCTCGAGCGATCCCATCACTTGAAGGAAGGACTTCATCCAGTAGTTGACATCGTATATCTTCTCACGTCGACGTAAATGATTCATTCTTAACGTACGTTCATCTTCGGGCATGGTAAGAGCTCTATTTAAACATATCATGTTTTATTTTACTTTATTATTTATTGTTGTTTCAATGCATTTTAAAATGATTGAAATTAGATAATAAGACCGCCGAAAAGCGAAATTTCTAATTGCATGGAGTTTTCAGATTAATTTTATTATAATGAAAAAAAAAAAAACAGTCACATATACCTGTGAATCACTTCCGCAGCTTCGTCAATCTCATAAGGATTGCAAATCAGAGCCTCGTGCATCATCTCGCCGGCACCAGCGAACGGCGATACTATTAGCACTCCCGGCGGGTTATTGATTTGACAGGCGACGAATTCTTTAGCGACTAAATTCATGCCATCTCTGAGCGGCGTGACGAGAGCGACAGCGGCGTCTCTGTAGAATGCCGCTAGTTCGTCCTGGCTCACGCAACCGTAAATATAACGTATGGGCGACCAGTTGGGTGTCGTGAAGCGACCGTTTATACAACCGATCAGTTGATCCATCTCGAGCTTCAGATCCTGATACTCACGAACGTCGGTGCGTGAAGGCACTGCAATTTGCAACATCGTTACCTGCAACACGATTGGATATGCTTGTTCAATATTGTTCTGATTAATTTCAGATTAATTAATTTGCGGAATAATTTGCACGCATTATGCAAGCAGACGCATTTGAACAGACCTGTTCACGATGCTCGGGATGTTTCTCCAGTAGCATCTCGAAGGCTTTCAATCTATGAACGAGACCCTTGGTGTAATCGAGCCGGTCGACGCCAAGAACAATCTTCTGATTTGACTGCATGACTTTGGTGGCAGTCTTTGCCAGTGAGACAAATCTATCGAACGGAATACCGATTGGCAGCGGTCTTACTCGTACTGTCCTGCCTCCGTGTTCGACTAGCAAATTCTTACGATCCACTCTGCAGCCGAGGCACCTCTGGCAGCAATCGACAAAGTTCAGACAATAATCCTGAATGTGAAAACCAACCATGTCACATCCTAGATGAACAAGTGAGTTACAAATAAAAAATTAGTTCAAAATGAGTCTTAATCTAAGAAAAACCGAGAAAATATTAACAAAATCACTCACCAAGCATACCCTGCAGGATCTCATCCGCCCACGGAAATAGCCTGAAGATGTCCCATGGTGGGAAGGGTATATGAAGAAAGAAACCTAATTTGAGCCTGAGATCCTTCTCGTCGGCCGCTTGTCTAATCCAATTGGCGGCTAACATCAAGTGATAATCATGAATCCATACCAACGGTGTGCCGTTGGGCTGGTTCTCCTGTTCCTTGTGAATTTGTTCCAAGGCACCGACCTGCAACGACAGATTCGTTAAAATAGTTGAAAAAAATTATTCACTTTTTACAAACTACGATGATATTTAATTCGTTTGTATAATTTTGCTTCATGCTATAAGAAAATAAATATTGGCTGCAATTGATTCAATTAAGATAAACATATTTTTTTCGGATTGCAAAGAAACGAACAATACTAATCATTACCAAGCATACAATCATACCGTTTTAGCGGCAAACTTTTCGTTAACAACGCAATACGCGCGCCAATGATCCGCGATGAAGGTCGCCCGATCCGGCATAGAGTGAAAGAGCGGCCAGAAGGTTCCGTTGCAGCATCCGTTGTAATATGAATCAAAGATGCCGGGATCAACGTGTACCGCGACAACCTGCAAACAAAGAGAGAATAATTTGGGAAGGCGATAAAATTACAATTCTTTGCGATCACTTTCGTATTTTTGCAATGCTTCTCTTCGAAATAAAGAGACATGTTTTCTGAAACTTTTAATCACATTGCATATCATTGCATATCGCACGTAAAATACGCACAAGATGTACAGCTTAAATCTATAAAATTGCACTCGGACATTCGGGATAGATATCTCGAATGTCTGGAAAGGTATCGCGAAACCAGACACGGCGGTAATAAGAAATAAGACAAGGGAGATAAAATAAAGCCTGAGGGGCTGACGGATCGGAAGTGCATAAAGATTGGTTTCGCGTCCGATAACGACGTATCGACCTCCCCTTCGTTAATACATTGTCCCTCGTTATCCAACAACTCTTTGTTATTTTGTTCGCGACTACTATCCCTCCTTTATCTCCGATCGAATGTGAAAACAGGCCGCACTACAAGAAAGATCTCTGCTTGACGCAAGCGGACAATCGCCGACGAGCGATAAGGTGGTTTAATGCTTTTTCGAACGATAGACACAATCAACCGCGACCGCCGTTTGTTATTTTTTGCGTGTATATCGCCGGTCCGCATTAATTAAGAGAGGTCAGGAAAAGCTTCTCTTTACCTCATCGCGTATATATGTATTCACGGCTGGCTTAAGAATCGGTCGCGCATTTCTTATCGTTTTCTCCGTTCGAGAATCCTCGTCGTCGCGAGGTTGCTTAATCGAGCGATACGATAAAACATATCAATTTCACTGACGGTTTTTTCAATCGAGTAGAATCGGGAGGAAACAAGCGATGACCTCGATGAATTTCAACTTCAAACGAATATCGCAACAAAGTATCAGAATTGTTAATTAAGTTAAGCAGTACTTTCCTATAATAAAAGTCATAAAATATACTATCAATTTAATTAAGAAATCGGCATATTTTATCTTCGCAAATGTCGAAACGCACTTGATGCAACGTCATTCGATGTTTTCGATTATAATTCACACGAATCGCAAATCGATTATCGTTATCAATCGATAATAACGCTGGAAAGACTATAGAATATTATTTGTAAAAACGAATCAAACGAGAAAAAATGTAAACTTTCGATTCTTGAAAATAAATAATTTTTGGAAAAGATTTCACACATAATTATTTTAGAACAATAATTTTAAATATTTTTCTCGACATTATATCCAGTATTTAGAAGGAAGGAAAGAGGGAGGGGATAAATCGCGTAATCGAATTTTTATGTGACATATGGAAAACCATATCTTGTACCATTATTTCGTCCAACGGCTATTTAGAAATATAATGTAAACAATTTAATTGCTCGTTATCGCGTATACATTCCACGTGACATGATAGTCGGCTTTGCCCCCTTGTAACGTTGTTTTCCCCTTTCGTCTTCTTTGTTTCTTATATGTGTGCGCTCCTCGTGTTATGCAAACATATTATTGAACGTCCCAACCGCGATAGACAGAAAGATAGGACTGCTAAGAGGGGAACGGGAGAAATACGCAAATGCTCATGGTAAAACTGACGTAAGAAGAATAGAAAACAAAGCAAAACAGAAATCCAGAAACTTTTACAATTCAATTAAATAACGATTTATCGGGTTTTCAGCGATATTCTGGGGTATAAAAATACATTTCTATAGCTCAGATAATTTTTTATTAGAAAGATAGAAATAATATATCTAATCTAAAAAGATGTTTTTTTTTTCAATATTCCAAGCACATGTCCGTTGAGTAATCATTGAGCACTGAACGTAAGTCGCATGTCGTCGCAGAACAATTCGTTGCATAAAAACTTCTTTACTTAACGATAATAGTCGCGCCATGCAGCCTACGACTCTAATCACAACGACTCTAATAATCATCGTCGTTAATTAAACGTTATTATAGGCTATCGTCCGGACATTGTTATCGGCGATATTGAAAAACTCTCGCCTGCGCAATATTCACGTGATTTCCATTGCGATGTCCGCGTGGGCGTAATCCGTGCTTAATCTTCGTTGATAGTTTTAATCGCCGTCGATAGCGCCAAAGACTTAGCAAAAGTTATCATCTATGATGATAGAGACGTAGGGGCTCGTAATGCGTCACGCAATGATAACCCTACGCGAATCGCGACCCCGCGACTCGAATATCCGTGACATCGGATTACAGCCAGCCATTTTGGATTCATTCATTTCGTGCGATGATTTTCGAATCCAAAAATTGATCTGTCGCAAAATGTACGTGTAGAATCGGAAATATTTTTACGTTAGAACTTTCCTTTTAGATTTTCTATTTTTTATAGTTTCTATTGCCTGACTTTCTTGTCATTGTTCGAAATATGGTAGTTATAGAATGATAGTACTAGCAACGTATGGTAAAAATAAAAGAGAAAGCGAAACCGGAAGTGTTTATGATTTGCGATCCTGACATTTCTCGCGTAGAGGCCAGCCCGTCTGGATATCAGATGGGTCTGGATTGATCCTCGCGTGATAAGACTGACCAGCGAAAAGGTCCTTCGCGTGTAAAAGGGGAGTTAATCGAAAATTAGCGTTTTAACTGATCAGGCGGATCAGACGACGACTCGAGACAATCGACTCAATAAAGGAACGACTGTTATTTGTCGCGGGTAGCATCTCTGTTAGCTCAAATCTTTCAGTCTAGTTTTGTTATAATAAACACTATTTTTATATTCTAATCCATCATTGTTTATATATCCTACCGCCGTAATCCCAGTCTACATATGTATGTATTTATTACTTACAATTTATTTTTTTTCGAAGATAGGAAATTAACTTAAAAATTCCAGGATTCCTTTACGAACCCCGTCGTTCTATAACTATAACTAAATCTGAACAAAAATCAAATCTTCGTACGTTTCTCTTTCAATTTCCAAGATGATGAATGATTTTGTTCTGCAAACGAGTAACTATAAGTTTCTGTCGTTTCTTTATTCGTATTTTTCCCTAAAAATTTTTCATATTATGTTATTATGTTATTTTAATCTACGTTAATGATAAAATAATTTTCGATGATCAATAAAATAGATAGTATGTTATTACTCGTTACAAGCTATATATTACTCTGCATGTTGAAAGAAAATAAAATGATCGTTTATCAGTAAGCATAGTCACATTGCTCTTGCCGGAAAATACGCGATATCACCGTGAAAACAATCTATAAATAAGCTGTTTTGAACTGTCACCGAACTTTTCAACGTCAAGAGGAAAGGCAAAGGGCATCTCCGAATCGATATGTTGCACTAATTATTCTCCTCGTGCAAGTGATTCTCGTGTTTATGCTGCTCTAACAATTTATTTTTTGTAAACAATTGCTGAGCGATTAATTTTTGATAATCGATTAAATAGATATACTAATAAAATATATTCTTTGATTATCAATCGAGAATAACATAGATCCTAGTTATGTTGTAAATAGAAGATAGAAAAAAAAAGAGTAAATCATCATCGATGTACTATTTGACGGATGAGTTACATTGGAATTTTCGAGAACATTCGACGGCGTAGCGTGGAATATTACAGGTCGATCGAGGAGGGGAACGGTGACTATTCTCTATCGCTACGCGGTATATTGTCAATGCCAAGGTTAGCGAAATCTACGTAATATGAGCGGCAATAATGATAAGACGCCATCTGGCCCAGATATGGCTAATTTGGGCTATACAAAACTTCTTTGTTTCTTTCTTGAACTCGTTTGAACGAAATTTAGTGAAACACCAAAATATATTTGATTCAAAAATATTCAAATTAACTCACCTTCCGAGACAACAGACCGGCTGTAGGTGTACGATCGTTGGGATCAGATTCGGGGATCGGTTCGTTTGGATTTTCCATGTGCATACCCGGCCATCCGACCCAGACTCCATTTCCGCTTATGACAACCGGTGCTACCGCGGTCACCAGACCACCGGCGCTGTAAAAAAGAAGAATTTATAAGAAAATGTGTTACATATATAAACATAGACAAAAATATGAAAAAGAAAAACATCTACAAAAGTAAATTAAGACAGATAAATCTAAAATACGTTTTTGTCAAAATAATTTGTGTAAAAGTTTTGCGCTGTAGAATTTAAAATCAAATTTACAGTCTTGTATTAAAAAATTTCGTCATTTTAATGTGTGTAATGCAGCATATTAAATTATTTACTATTTAGATGAATCTCTCTCTTTGACTTTGCATAATTCAGCTGTATCACATAACGTAATTGTATCTTGGCAAGCGTTATAGAATATCCTGATACCGTTAGTTTGTTAACAATATACATCCATCTACTTTAAAGTGACATAGAATTTGAATTATACCTGATATTTTACATCGATCACCTTCCAATGCTTCGTATTAATTAAAACGGAAGATAGATTGAAAGACGATCTTATTAAATACGTTCTCAAATGCACTGTCAACTATTTTCCATTTCAATGTATAAATCAACAAAAATATATACATACATTAGCAAATATAGAGAAACAATAAATATAAAAATTTGAAAATATTTATTATCGAGATGACATAAATAATTAAAGAGTTAATTAATGCTAAGAAACGTTTACGGTCGATTTGTAATAGTATATCTGCAATGAATATCAATAGTGTTATTTATTTAAAATGTTCACCAAAACTAGAAAAATCAATATCGAAACAACTGTACCTTATATAAGGCAAATACTTTACAAAGGATTATCTAAGAACCAATATATTAAATAAAATGTATCTAGATTCGTCATATTATCATTTGATTATTTTCGCATCTCAATCTCGCATTAAAAAATGCATTCTTTGCATCTAATATGTAAGGATGAAGATTTGCAGAGATGTTATCATTCTAATTAATTAATTATACATTTAACAAACACGTTCGCGCTATCAAAAGCGACATTGAATATAATGACCAACTCGTTTACGTAATGTACAATCGCGTCATTAGTTGTGTTTGTCTTGTCCATGATCGACCAAGAGATTTCTTAAAAGCACGTGCATATAACGCGCGCAAATGCGTGATGACGCCGTGATCTTCCGGAAATCACTCCAATATTATTACAGTATTTTGTCTTTTAGATTTTCGCGCGTGATAATTACACGATAGCGTTAGTTTGTTAACGCATATTTACTCTCGAGTGAATCTGCTGTATATCAAAATCGCGAACTATTATCGCGATTGTTTTTTCTCGAGAAATTAATGAAAGAATTCAAAGAGATGAAAGAGGATGTGTCTGAGATGTCCTGTAGAGAGAGGATCGTGTGCTATACTTTATTTACGATTAACCCGTGTGTCGATTTTTACGCATTGCTGGAAAATATCGCATTAGAATCTATCCAGATAGATTTGCATAGTTGCATAAAGACATGCATAAGGAAACCAATTAATTTTCTTACACATATATTTATGCGACTATGCAAATCTATCTGGATAGGTCCTTAACATTTTCCTACAACCAAGATACTGATCTGATACTTGATTTCAAGTCGTAGAACGTCAATCTAAGAGCCATTCTACAATACGTCGCAAATGCTCCATCGCCAGTCGCCAAAGATAACAATTACTAGTTGTAAAGTGCTATTTCCGATTGGGCTTGTCAATTGCCAAAAAAGTAAAAGTTGGCCAATTCTCTTTTGGCAACCATAACTTCGCGACTGACGACGAAGCATTTGCGATATATTGTAAGTCCTCTCTGATATAAATGAATACGAATGAATGTTTATAAACCGCGGATGATGTTGTTTCTTATCGTAATCAATACTTTTTTACTTTGTTGTCAGTGATCGTAATTATAATTATTGTGTCTACGACATCTCGTCGCGATTCTATAACGATGGAGAAATTATCGTCGATTTATTTATATGTTCGATTACTTTATACCAATCTCTCTATATTGTATCGTTTCATGTAGCACAACACATCGAATGCGATATATCCGGAGAAAAAAAAAAGAGAAAGAAGATTATATATTTATATAATAGATAAGAACGATTCAATGTATGTGAGGATATGATAAATATAATCCAGGCGCTTAATCAAATGTATTAATATGTCTCTTATCGAATTTAACCGGTTCTCGTGAATTATCGGTTCGGAAAGCAATAATTGGTAATGACTGGTCATTCGCGTTATAAATATTTTTTTACGATTCGGCGCAAATTTCTCGCGCGCTGCTTTACGCGATTAGAGATGATAGCGTGGGTATTCAGGAGCCCAACACGCGAGTGTGACCGGTAGACACGAGGTAGACACGTGCGATTATGACGCAGCTGGTATGCGTCTCGCTGGCAAGCGCTTCGAAAAATTCGCGATAATTATACTTATCAAACGACTTGTATACTCTTCATTAGTTGGTTATCTTTTCGTGCCGGAGATACTTTATTTCGTCGTTTCGTATAGCCCATGGGTAATTACGTAATTGAGAAATATACCGGAAATAATATCGTTATTATTCGCGAAACAAGCGCCGAGAAATGTCATTCTTCTAAAAATTGAATAAAATTGACTTATATGAGAAAAACAATCTGCTGTAAATAATAGTTAAAGTGCAATTTATTAAATATCTCACTAATTAATCTTTGGAGTAAAATTATATTTTTCAATGTTTAGAAAAATTGAAAATTTTTCTTCATATGATATGGAGAAATATTTAATTGAATATAATAAGAAAAAAAATAAACTAGACAATAAATCGAATATGACCAGTGATCAATTAATAATTTTTCAAAGTCTTGTACCATGTTTTGATGTCAACGTGAGTAAAGAGAACAAATAAGAAATTACATTACTCTTCTAACTAATCTGCTCCTATCAGGAATCCATAAATTCCGCGTGACATTTTATAAGAACATTAACATTTGTATTCCGCAAACACGATTAGATTACACTCGCCAAAAAAAAATTATTTTGAATATGATTAAGAGAAAGAGAGATACGTACTTTATGTTCGCTCGCCACATGATACGAATAGCGCTCGTTAAATTTTTTCTCCCTTTCTTTTATCAATTCAATTAAATATCTCAAATTACCGCACCAATCATCTTTGATCATTTCTTTTTTGCGGCATACATCGTATTTTCTAGATCTTTGCTTTCGACGAATACGAACTATTGATTGACAGTGACTCTTACATTGACAGACGCAAACAATGTCACGTCTAATCTTCGAGGTCGTATTGTCAAATATTTACCGAATATAAAGAGAATCATAAGACTATTTTATTCTATTTTGTTCTACGAGATTTTTAAACGATCTTTGTCATTCGCATTATCATTTTCGTTATAACACTGATTTGTTATTGTTGACTGTATCCGCGTATATATGCCATGTGTTTATTTTCCAATATGATGCATTTTTTTTCCGAAATAACCGAAATAATCTTTCGTTATATGTTTCGCGTCTTTTTATCACTTGACATATGCATTAATTTAAACATTCACAATTTCTTATAATTTTCCATTCCGTGACTCGAATCATCGTCAAAGACATTTAAATATCATCGAGATAAGAAAAAGAAATTTCTTGATCACTAAATTTTACTATAAGACCGATACATGCGAACGAAATCATCTCTATTCTATGGCAAATATCATCCATTCCGTGACTCGAATCATCGTCAAAGACATTTAAATATCACATCGAGATAAGAAAAAGAAATTTCTTGATCACTAAATTTTACTATAAGACCGATACATGCGAACGAAATCATCTCTATTCTATGGCAAATATCCTGTTAACGGCGTATGTTTTCTCGAAAAACGTGGTTAAACAAAATCCAGCTGACCGGTCGATTCATTCCTCTTTAGCACAAACGGCAACCTGTTGCTCACGACGATCATGCTCCCGTTGGAGGTAAAGCTACCCGGTTCTGTAGACATGATCGACGCGGTGAATTTACAAGAATGTGAAGATAGAAAGAGAAGAAAGGTGGCAACGTCAATGGGTGCCTGCGGTCCTCCTTGTTCACGCGAAACGTCGTGTCACGTGCAACCACGTGCGTATAGACTCGCGGCGAAAGATGTGGCTGTTTTATTCTCTCGCTCTCACGCAGCTTCTCTATCTATCTATTTCTCTCTCGCTTTTTATCTCTCTTTCTCTGATAGAAATCGGCTCGCGATCACCTTGTGCGCGCAAACGCTTTTCGCTGCTCGACTTCTTTGATGTTACTGTCGCTCTTGGCTGGGATCCATGGTTCCTCGACTTACAGATCGAGGGTTCTAAGGAGAAAAAAAAAAAAAATCCAGCGAGCGAAGGAGCGAGCGGGTAGTAAGTGACTTGCGGTGCGTCGCTTTGCGTGGCCGAGACGACACTGAAGCAACGCGTTAACGTCGCGCTTTATCCCTCTTAGCCGGCGCGAACATTTGGTCCAAAGTGCATTCCCTATAACCGTATCAATCGACGGAGGCCGCGACCTTTCAGCCACCCGCACGACTGCCCTCTCGACCGTCGTCGTCGTCGCTGCCGCTTCCTCCGTCATCTCAATCAAATAACGAGCTGCCGTGACGTTACCACCATCCCCATTCGGATGCATCGCGATGTAAACACACTCCCTTCTTGCTCCGTGCAACCGCGAGATATCGCGAGGGAATAGCTAGCTCGCTCGCTCGCTCGCTCGCTCGATCCGCTCTACCGTGATTACCTCGCGGATTCTCCATGATATATTTGTCAGATCGAATTTTCACGACCGCGTATGTTTGACGACGAATCACCGGGAACGATTATCGGACGGACAGGTAACACCGCTCGAGACCGTATGATCAATCACTGACCGCGGATACTGATCGACTACCATCGACGCGCGAGTGACTGGCCAGCTGGCCTTCTTTCGCGCGCGACATCTGCATTATGCTGCAATTTTGGCAGATCGTCAAGCAATGACAGCGAATTTACGGAGATCGCCCTGTCTCACGACGCAACCGATTTAATCTAACTGATAAAGATGCTATTTATTTTTGGGACACGATTATGGAAACTAAATTATTACGGATCACGGATGATTCTTCCATTTATCGATTAAATATTTTTGTTTTATAAATTGATCGATTTATTTTGCTAGCGTTCCTTACACGAGATAAGATAATCTCATATATTTCTCTTTTTTATAGACAAAGGATTAGAATTAAATAGTAATAAAAAATTGCTTTGTTTTCGCAATCTTCTAATAGCTTTACATGTCGGAAAAATCAGAATGATCGGCGAAAGATCGATCGTTATTTTCGCGATAAGCGTAGGAGAAAAGTCTAGGAGATTAGTCATTCTCAACATGAAACGCGTCTGGCTAAAAGTATTTACGATTGCAAGTACATTCAAAAAAACGTTATCATCACGTTGCGAACGCGTGTCTTAATGCCATCATCGACTCAAGACACGTTCACGACAAGCCGAGGAAAATTGGCACGCGTCGCGCACGCAGTACATGCGTTTTAGTCTATGCGGAAATAGATGTTTATCACTCGATTACATGACGTGTGATTGAGGAGAGAGAGAGATGAAAAGAGAGAAAACTACATGAAAATGTTATCTGTCGCCCTCAAAATGTCACGACAAATAGGATATGACGTCGTGCGTCACGCAAATTTTTACATCAATATACATCAGCGAATAGATCAATTGTATCGAAATGCGAACGACGATTTATACATTTAATTAGCACATGTAAAGAACGCAAACAACAACTTTCGAAATAAACATTTCAATTTAACCCTGATACATCAATTATTATAAAGTGTGTGTAACTTAATAAACATTAAATCTCGCCTACGTATTCTAGTCACGTGTAATTTTTTTCAAACTGTTTGACGCATTTTAAAATTATTTACATGACTCAAATATTATTCTGTGTGCTCTTTCGATCGAATATAAGATTGCACGTCAATATTTGTTAAATCTTTTCATAATTTTGCAAACTTCTCAAAAACTATAAAAATGTGAGGGAAATATTGTTAAAATAGAAAAAGAGATTTTTTTGCCTATTTCTACGTATTTACGTCTATTAATGAAGAAGATATCTTTTGTGAATTTCGCGGCCTTTTCCGTTCTTACCAAAGGAAACCGTAAAAATTAGTATCGTAATTATTACCAGATAGATTAGATCGTATCATACTGGGAAATATTTTAATCACGGTTGTCTTTTTATCTCTTCGTAGAGAGATCTAAAATATGATCTAAGATCATAAATTGATAACACAACACACACCTAATTGAAAGTAATCAAAGGATTTTAATGGGATTAGTAGAATCGGTATCAGTTTTCTTTCGGATCTCAAGTTTTCAATGATTATCTATATTATGTACTTTATATATATATAGTGAATTCCATTCAGAAAAAACGTATAAGTTTGATAATAGATAAAAATTAT
>NW_021850207.1:882560-900189 GCF_003651465.1 Formica exsecta
ATATATATATATAATTTTTATCTATTATCAAACTTATACGTTTCTTCTGAATGAAACTCACTATACATTCGATTGCTGATATCTGTTTTAGTTAGCCCGATATCATTCCGGGTGTAAATATATTGGTCTATGAAGAAATCATTTTATGCAGATAAACATTGGACATTGGAATGCACAATAGGAACAACATGACCCTTCAACCGCGCGGTAACACTATAAATGCTAAGAAATATGATAAGCACTCGTATTGATATCTTGAAGCATGAAAAAATCTGGCATAACCGCCAGAGTACTGACGATTTCTGGTTTCTACGAAAAATAGAGACAACGTTCTTTTAAGCACATATCATGAGACGATATTGTTGCAAAACTCGAATCAAATTGAGATAGTGTTTCTTTAGAAATCTCTGTTAAACTTTTCTTAGGTAGCTTTTATTATTTATTATACTTGTTATTCATTATCGTTTAATTACCGATCGTAATTGCAAATCGTTACGTAAGTTCTTGAATATGGATAATTTTGATTATCATTTACCTAAAAAAGAAAAAAAAACGAAGTCAAAGACATATATAAAAGCAAAAGGAAACATGCCAAGGTAACGAAGCAAGAACTCGCTTTGCGATGTGTTAAGTGCAAATAAACAACCGAGTGCCGTCTTTGTAATTTTGGAGACCCGGAGCATTATTTGAAACTCCTACTACATTAATAATCACTTCCGCCCTGGAATATTTGTTAATCAATTTATAATTTTTTATATCGAGGAAAAGAATATAAATTAATAAAATATTTCGAAAAGAAAAAAGATTCAATCTATCTATACGTTTAAATTAATTAAACACGAATATATAACAGGAAAGATATGACTTTAAACTTTTTAAATATAATATATGTAGTAAAATGATATAATAAAAATACAGACATATTTAACGAAACATCTTTTCACACCATTTATAATAAAGCTTTTGAAATCGAACACTCACGACATGTGCTCTGTGCGTTATGTAAGAGACCCTCTTTATGAATAGCACTTTATCGCGTAAAATAATAATAATAATATATAAGCGGCAAACCTTGTGTTTGATGCGTCATCAGAATAATGAAAGATGGGCACATTCCATTTATATATATCGGTTCAATTCAGATCTTTCATAATCATGATCGGAAACAACCGTCGAAAAATTGCGTATGTTCGGCGAACTTCGGTTCGGTGACGTCACGTTGAAATGAGCGCGAAAAGTTGAGTTATATATACTTGACGTTCGCGATTTAATCGATTACTAATCAAGTTCCCTTAAATCGCTAAATTATAATTTTCTACAAAATAACGCGAATTGATCGACTTTAATAATAAAATCTACCATTACGTGTCTAGATTTTCTTTTAAGCTTTCTATATCTCTTCCTGCAATACAAATTTGTATACATAAGCATATTTCACTTTCCACGCGGCAGTAAAAGAAAATGCAACAAAGATCACACTCATGAATGAAATGAAATGAAAAAGGCCAAGATTGCATCATATTGGAAAGAGCACACAGCCGAAATTAATCGATAACATCTTACATACACATACGAATATATCTCATTTTTAGAGTCATTCGCAGATTCTTTATATCGATATTAAAATTGGCGGCATATTGACGAAAAATCGCGTCAATTCGAAAGTCACGATCGACAACAATCGATTCGCGCCATTTTTGCTCATTTTCAAGAACAAATCGTACATTAAAGCAAATGTCGTAACATTTCGTCATTTAGATATTTGATTGAAACCGCGCTGCGAGTTTATTCTTTTTTCATGTAATAGACACAAGAAAAGTTAGACTTTACGCGATCCATTCTGTTTACGATTAAATAGATTATTTTATAGCGTATCTATTGCATGCGAGGTCGCCGATAACATGTATTAGTTTCAAATTCCCGATTATACATATACAAGTGATCTAAAAATAGAAAGGACTCGCTAGCTTACTTTATTCAAACATTGTCAACGCGCAATTGTATCTTATTTTCGATAACTTAACTTCTTTTTGCGACAAGCAAAAAAGGCGCGAAAAAATGTATCCGTGAAAAAAACGCGATCGGCATATGAGTGATCGCATCTTTTTATTAATTAACCTACTGACTAATCATGCCAACGACATATCATGCAAGAGAACAAGTGACAAATCGAACTGAGACACCCACCTAAACGCTCGACTATCGTCCTTCAATCGTTTCGTATGATGACACTTAAATATACGCGCGTTGTCGTTCGCAGATCTTCTCAGGTCACTTCCGAATAACGAGATACAAATCTCGAATTCAATCTTCTTCGATACGGACACTGTGCGTGCTCCACCGTGTATACCGGCGAATGACGACGACGAGGGCGACAACGGCGACAACAGCGGCGTTAATTAGTATCCTCACGAGAAACGTGTACTTTCGAGAAGGTAATGCGAGCTATAACTGGTACCTAGTGCCCTCCATCGCGAAACTTTCAAGCGAGCGAAGCCAGCCGAATCTGCTGACCCGGCACGGTCTGCCAACTGGAAGCAAGGAAAATCCTTAACGGCGTTACCTCTAGTAAAAAGTTACTAGAGATGCTGAATCGCTCTACGATTGGTGAAAAGCTTCGGGACAAGCATTGAGCGTAAAGCCCGTATCAGACTAATCAGAACAAAAAGAACTAAAATTTCTTTGTTCTGATTGGTCAAATTTCAATCTTGAATCTTCAATCTCAATCTTCAATGCGTAGTCTGATACGGGCTTAAAAAGACAGCTTAAGTGCCGGTCTACAATAGGTGATTTAAGCCCTAAGCCTTAAGAAATTGACTAATCACAGTCGAGTATACTCGACTGTGATTAGTCAATTTCTTAAGGCTTAGAGCTTAAATCACTATTGTAGACCGACACTAAGCCCTAAGCGAGTTGGCCAACTCCCATCTTTTAAAGCTTAGAGCTTGAGGCTAGGATCGATGTAATTTTTCTCTTAAAACAAAGGCTAAATCTTAAATCACCTATTGTAGACCGGCACTTAAAAATTCTCCCAGTCGTTCGATCGACCAATCAGAGTGGGGCAGAGATTTCTTTATCTTGATTGGCCGATCGAATGATTTGACAGCCACTGTGCATGCTGTGCACTCACATGCATCACGCACCTGGTGCTCTGGCGCTTGCGTCATATTTCGCCGGATGTTTATCCGGCGTTGACGAGAATACTCTCGATTTTCGATGGCCGTAAGCTTCGTCTTTCCGTGTAGAAAGAAAAAATCACGCATGGGGTTCACGAATATAAATAAACCGACCGCGCAAATTCGCGGTTTTCCGCAGAGTTTCGTCGGATACGACGCGTGTCCCGTTACAGATTACGAGCTCATCCGGGCAGTAGATCACAGTACAGATTCGCGTGCGTGGATCCAGTAAGAAATGGCCGCCGTTTTGAGAAGAAAATTTCGAGTGGTGCCGAGCACGCTCGCCGGCAACGGGAATCTACCGCTGCTCGTGGCCGCAAGGTAGGCGCGAGGCGCGAGCCACTGTCGTCCGCGTCAACGTAAACGATTAACGAAAGCTCGCGACGAGAAACGCGAGCTTGGCATCGACTCGCAAGTAGTCGGAGTAATCGTATATATTCGTCGTAGATCTCTAACAAGGTCATCGGAACGGAGAGACATTAGCGAGGGATGGATAAGCAAGCTCCTGGTGAGGAAGATCGAGCCTACCAAAGAGTCGCACTCGCGAATGCTCTCCGATAAAGAGGTCATTTACGCTCTCCATACCCACAACATTCGGCCTGACTCCATTGACAAATATTTGGCAAATTAGTAAGTCGACATTTTTGTGACCTTGTCCGAGTTGTATGCAATAGTTCACTGACCCATATGTATTCCGATGAAACGGAATTAATTCATTACTTTAAGCCATCGTGATATCCTCTTATTATTTATCATTATCATCAGTAGTTTATTAGCAATTATAATCTTTGAAATCTACTTAGAAAACTGTCTACAAGAGTATGTTCCTCATATATTTATATGTTACAAAGCTTTTTGTATATCGATGCTTTATTTTTATTGCACATTGCTAATGTATGTATAATTGATATCAGAATGGCTAAAATACTTTTTGTTTTGTGACTTATACTCTCAGGTTTAGTAGAAGTACTAAACAGAAAGTATCTCTCTTATATTAATATTGCTTTTGATTATAATTATTTTTGTTAATCTTTAAGCAAACCTGATCCAAATTTAACACTTGATATTTTCAATATTATTATACAGCGAGGAAAATGTCAATCTTATTCATTCAAAAAAATCTGAACTCAACTGCGAATTAGTTGGTTCATGGACAGTGGAAGTGGGAGATTTGGATCAGGCCTTACACTTGTGGCAATACACGGGTGGATACGAGCGCATAGATCATGCACAAACTGTGCTATCTCAAGATGAGGTACATAATATAATGCGTCAGCTTAACTATAAAAAAATACCAGATCTATATAGTAATGATTATTTATAAATTTTCTTTAGTCTTATCAACGACTGCTCAAGGAACGAGGAAATTACTTGAGATCTCGCCATTTGCAATATCTGTTGGCATTCAGTTTTTGGCCACCGCTGGTAAAACGAAAGGGTTTAAACACATATGAAATACGCAGTTACAGTTTAAAACCAGGTACAATGATAGAATGGGGAAACAATTGGGCCAAAGCTATTAATTACAGACGCAACAATGATGAACCATTTGCTGGTTATTTCTCGCAGATTGGTAGACTGTACAATGTTCACCATATCTGGTGTAAGTGAAGTTCTGTTTGTATCACGCTATCTTTACATATGTTGCTTTTTCGTTTTCATACATATCAAATATCTGTCCTCATTTTTAGGTTACAAGGATCTTCAATCGCGTAAGGAAACGCGCGAAAGCGCGTGGAGATCACCCGGTTGGGACGAATGTGTTGCTTACACTGTACCCTTAATAAGGGAAATGCATTCACGCATATTAAGTCCAACTTCGTTTTCGCCTACGAAATAAGGCTTCATATGTACGAACGCAAATGCATTTGTATATTACCGGTTATTTCCTATATATATAAATATATATATGCATTGTAATATTGTAAAAACATTTGTTACATGTATACACTCTGTAGATTTAAATGGTGTATAAACTGTACGCGCAATGTATGAGAAGAGCTAATTTTTGTTGCATTACAACTGGCAAGATGTAGTTTGTTACTATTTGACGTTATGCATTATAACAGGAGCATTTGTTTATATATATATATAGCCATGTTTTTATCAATGTCAGTTGAAGCACAACATGTAATTGTATAGACGGATATAAAGAAGTGAGAGATCTTTATACTTTTGCATTTTTCCTTCATCCATCTTTAACTTGCAAGTATCCTACAGAAAGATAATACAATCTTAACATGTTTTGATTTTACTTGTGACTTGTTCAGATATTTTTCCATATCTATGCATTACATTTGATGTATATTGCAAACAAAAACTTAGACTTTACAGTACAGTCGTGTAGAAAGATAGTATGCTTGAATTATCGCGTTAATCAAATGTACAAACTATTTAATAAGATCCAATCTACACATTACCGCGCGAAAAGGATCGGTAAATTGGATCAAAATTGGTTTATAGTTTAACATTTTTCATCTTTATTATCTTATCAATATATTGGATTAAACAGTTTTAGAACTGTTTTTTTTTTAAGCCTTAATTTGTGATGCAAATAGCACCTTACATTTTTTTTCCAATCATCGATTTAATTACAAAATGTTTTTATATATTACTTAAATTTAAAAATAAAATGATCTTCATGTAATAATTATCAAGATTGGTTACGACTCTCGATTACGTGCAATGCATTTTACGATTGATTATTTATTAGAAAGATATTAGTATCTATCCTACTAAAATTTTGCATTTTGTATTTATATATAATAATGACACGCGCGATATTTAATAAAGTTTAACAATAAAATAGTATTAATAAAATAATAAGGGAATATTTTCATCTATTATATATGTATTATTTTCTCATACTATACAAATAAATTGTATGAGCGTATATTATGATTATAAATGTTAACTCACCGATTCAGGCAATTATATTCGATTTGATACAAAACACTTCAGCATTGCCACTGAAAAATTTATAATCAAATTATTCTCTTTAATTACTATTAATATAATATTTTAGTCGCACGAATTTACTTGTTAATATTTCAATACAAAGCCGTATATATACATTGTAAATTAGTAAAAAACATGTTATAAGTTCCCCTAATCTCATTAAAAATTATTGCCCTAATATGCGTACTATTTAGCATATATACATCAGACATACATAAAATCTCCTATTATCAAAATTTGGTACAAGATGTTTGGTATGAATTCTATTCTCACTTGAGAACGAAATGTAATAAAGAGTTCAAATTCAATATTACTGAAACATATAATATCGGCTATAATAAACCGTATAAAATTTTGCCAAATAGATCAAATAGAAGCTTTCCTAAAAACAAATTAATTTCACGCATTTGTTCGACACACACAAGTCAAATGTGTAAAACTTATACAACACATCTGGTATATATATCTTAAGTTCACAATGCTGATGCGTTTTTAAAATAATTGTCCTTTGAGTTCGCGCGCTGAAAGCCAAATCTTATTTAAGATTCGTCCATGATTAATTATGTATAAAAACTAAGGTTTAAAAACAAAACAATATGTCAGTTTTGGTAGCTTTTTTTACAAATATAAGACAAAAGTAGAAAATTGAAAATATTCAATACAAAGAATTTAGTCACTACATTATCGTGTTGCGCTTCTATCTATAACCATATATATATATATATATATATATATATAAGATACTGCGATATATTGTAACTACATAAATTAGATTTTATGAAAATGGTGTTGCATTTTGTTAATTTACAATAATGCCAAATAAGATAATTTTTCGATGTTTTACAAAAGAGAAACAATTATAATTTTTAGAAATTAGAGTGTTTAGAAAAAATGAATACACTGCATGCCAAAGATTATATTATGCATAGTGTTCATGCACAATTTTTTGAACAATATCAGCAACATATCATTTTCACTTCTTCGTCTCATTGTCTTCTTGTCACACAAGAAAAAAGCATATTTCCTTATAAAATTAGTCTTATCAAGATCAATAATGGCACAAGTAATTATTGAATTTTTATTGGGCTGTTTTCACAAAAAAGGTATCAATTTTTCAATTATAAAACATATGTATGGTTATTTCGCTTAGCAAAATTACAGCTTTGATAGTATCCTGTATATACTTGTTGTTTGACAATCGGTCTGAAGTATAATATTTTCTACATGTACTTTCCACGATACCTAATGATATCTATTCTGCAAACATGATATATACCTACTTTTGTTAATTTGCGCCTTGAAGAAACAAGGCTGTTACAAATAAAAATTACGATTTATCTAATTAAAGCCAGAAATTGTATTAAAATTACATTCACTTCAATATGTTTTGATGTGTACAAAAACGAAATATTCTTATAATTGACCGAGATAATGTGTATGAAAAGAAGAAGACATAATTATACATAATAGTACTGGAATCGTAATTGTTACAGCAATCTCAAAAATATTGCAATATTTTTATCTGACGAGATAGCGAATGTATATCGCAATACTGAAACACCAGCATTACAAAATCACGTCATTTATAATGGAAGTAAGTGAAGAGCGAGCTCGTCAAATAATCACAAGCATAATTTGATAACATCTCTGATATGCTATGCCTATGATTAATTGTCTAGCTTATCGGTTATCATATCCGAAATTTAACTCATAAAGTTAGCCATGTGTTTTTGAAAATTTTTATAAATCTCTTTCTCTCTCTTTCTGTATACTAAATACTATAGATATCATAATCAAAATTCCATATATCGCAGTTCTATATAAAGCGAATAAATATTTACAAAACTCTAGCAACATCGACTTGATTAATTTCCTAAATTGGGTATTCAGCATTATAGTGATTACACAGACTATGATCGAAAATTATTCTTTTGTTACGTACATATACAACTTAACTTTCTCAGAGACAACTCGTGCTATAATTAAAAGTGCATATAAAACTTAACAATTTTTTTATATAGTATATCTCTTCATGAAAATAAGTTCGAAATCTAAAACTTTAATAATCGCAATTATATTTAATTAGTTACTTACTGTAAGAGAAAGACTTACTAAGTATATAACATTAAATTAAGCTAATAGTTTTCCTGAATCACACATATTTTATCATAATTTGGAATCTAGTTTGTTAGCACGAACAATCTCTGTTAGTCTGTTATGCTTCAAATTGATTATAGTAATTGATTTCGCTGACATCTCTCTAATATAGAATAACCTAAGGAAGAATATAAATATATCTTCATACACACGGATGTCATCTTACTGTCTTTTGCATATATATAATGAGTTGTTGCACTTCGATTACTATATATATGTGTGTGTCTATATTTACATATTGTTTAGTTATAATGGGGACAATATCAGTTGATTGTGACAGCTTTCCATTGTACAGTTTGGAACATATAACCATGATAACAATTGTATTGTTCGTATTTCTCTACTACAATCAATCGTATCACTATAATTGAACACACTTTTAGATATTCGTTCGATGCATGCTATAATTAATTAATAATTTTTATTTCACCGTGTCAGATTTCACTTGTATAAAGGATTTTAACATATACAATGTAATATATAATGTAAACTGGAATGTGTACATGCCATATATTGCCATTGATAACGCGAATGACAAAACGTATATTATGTGTATGTCATACACACACATAAAATTCTTGTATCTTTTCATTTTTATTCATGTAAATATTTTATGGGGAAAAAAGAGAATCTATAAACTTATGAAATAAAATGCAATATTTTTGGTCATGCCCCTCAATCTGTTTAACAATTATTTTGATCTCTCTTAAATCTATAAATAATCATCTACAAGAAATCTCAAGCCACAAACATAAAATAAAATTATACAGAATATTAACCTTTTTAATAATATATGTATTAATGAATACAAATATTAAATTGGCATTGATTGATATTTTTTCAATTCTACTACTTACAAGTATTTCATGGTTGACATGTCTTGATTGTTTTTAATAAAGAAATTAGATTATATCTTTGAACAAATTATATTTTTTACGATAAAAATGTGCTTTACACATAAAATTTATTGACATTTTAAAATTCAAAAATAAATGAATGAGTTTTCATTGCTAAGTATTAACTACTAGTAGTAGCACTTCCTTAAGAGATTATGATTAATGGAAATGGACTTTCATATCATAAAGATTTAAGAATTCAATATAAAATAATATTCATTTTCGTTGACTCTATAGAAAAATGTCGAGTTATCGTTACAAAATATTATTGAGAGGAACAACAGTCACAATCATTCGGATTTACATTTTATAATAGATTTCGTGTGACACATATAAAACAAAAATACATGAAAAAGTAATAAATGAAGAAAACAAAACATGTATATTTTGATGTAAAAGTACAACATTGGGATGTGTACTGGATGAAATTTTTTCTTTCTAAATAGAATATGTGGTACACAATATAAATATATTGGAGTGATGCAACATGAATCTTAGGTATATTTTAAACTTTTAAGAATATAAATGGAGGAAAATAAAAACGTTCTTTGAACGTTCACTCAATTTTCATAAAAAACACAAGTAATCGATATAATTGACATATTACCAAACGCAAGTAATCTATATAATTGACATGTTACAAATGAATATTTTTTTATTTAATACACACCAGGAGTGAAGATAAATTATTATAATTATTAGTATAAAAATATGCAGAGCGTTCAGTTAGTACATAGATAATATCAATTTATTTTACATTTCAAATGTGTTTGTATCGTGGTTAACATACCCCCGCGATTATTCTCTCCTCATTGCTTGTAATATTCAACATAGAAATATTTTTAAATCCACTGGTTTAATGCTGCATGAATAAAGATATAAAAGTAGAAAACAAGTCATAAAAGATATTAAATAATAACTAATCATATAATTGAAATTAAGTTCACTCGGTAATGATGTAGAAGATATTAAAATTAATAACATTCTCATAATTAAGAAAATATTTTATTATAATAAGAATATTTAAATTCTTTTTGAGAGTTTATAATAGATATATATTAATATATCTCATAAATAATTTTTACATTTATTTTCTGTTAATTTTATATGTATATAAAAACTATATATTTAGAATAATGCTAAAGAATCTTTGTTAACAGAAAACTTGAAAGAAATTGAAAAGTAAATACTAATTATTTATAATTCAACAATTATTATAAAATAAAAAGATATAGCAATAAAATAGGATAATTTATTATATCCTAAATTTAAATCTCTTTTCGAAAAATGCACGTTTTTTTCATTATTGGTAATTGTATATATTTATAAAAAAAAGATAGAACTTTGCTAGATTTATTAGAATATTACTTTACAAATTCCACTAATTTTTTTATTTCTTTAAATGAAATATAATTAAAATCTTGAAATATATATATAAGAAATACACTAACGCGCGCGACACTCAGTTATTACGAAGAAGTTTTAAATCTTCGTTATGAAAGTAGCGCAAAAATCAGAATACCATTAAGAAAAATATATCAAACTTATTTTAAAACTTAGATGAAAAAGAATAAAATGTATGTATGTATATATATACATATATATCTGTATGTGTGTGTGTGTGTAACATAAATGAATAATTGTATGTACCTTTGCATCAATAACAAATATGTATATATATATATATAAACATATATATTTTTCATTCGAGCATTAGAATTATAATATTGTTACTTTTGTCACATACATATATATACACACACACACACATATATTCGTAGCATATTAATAAATAAATGTCTCTAAATTTTTTCTTGTGTAGTAGTTGTGTATAAAATTCTTTACTCACTACGCTGATGTACGTTTCTTCTGGCCTATATTTTAAGATTCTACTGGTTATTAGAAATGAGATTAATGTTTTAAAGACTTTTCTTTATCTTTATGTGTATGCATTGCAAGATGTTTAGTTATAATTAATAAATATTACAATATTGCAAAAAGCATCTAAATTCTTCATCAATATGAAGCTCTCTCTCTTTTTTCTGCTAAATTATGTTGATATATCTTGGTGATTAAAAATAATATGCAGTTATGATAATTTCAGTCCAATACACATTCCCAACCTTAACAAACCTCTTAGGTTCGATTTAATGCACGCAACGAGTCGATCTTGTTATATACGTAAGTCATCGAATTATTATATGTCGGCAGACTCGTCATGTACTTACTACAGGCAAACATGTGTATACATACATACATATATATATATATATATATATGAATACATTTAAAGACTATTAGGGGGAAAGGATGTGGAGCTATTACTGTGAGCCAGACTTAACATGGAGCCGCTGAGACTTTCATCGTCCGGGTAAGATTCTTTTGATGCCTCAGCTATCGCCAGAGCACTGTAATAATTGGAAAAATACTCTAAAAACTATAAAAAATTATACAAACATGTGCTGCCTAATGTTTAATAATAGAGGGATGAAGATAAACATAAGGTATCTTGTTAAAAACTGAAATAAATGTACTATGTTTATACTATGTAATATGTTTATAAAATTTAATTCAATGCTATATCTTTAGCAAATTTTACACTTTGAATCAAGTAATAAAGTGCGATTTTTTGAAACGAGAATACGATTCACATACCTGAATCCTATTCTTGCACTTTCCTCATCAAATTGCTGCAATTCCCGTTCTTGCCTTTCGTGCAACAGACGTATACGTTCACTACGTTCACGGAGAAATTCTTGAGTTTCTAATTCCATTTTTTGTTCAAGCAAGGCTCGACGGACAGATACGCGATCTTCCAACTCGCGACGTTCTCTGTTTCTCTGTGCCTCGGCTTGCATTTTATTTTTTGATTGGTATGCCATCAGAATTTCTAATTCATAATTTAATCTTTCCTGTAAGATTAATTTTAAATTATCATTACAATCATCACATATAATTATATTATAAGAATACATGATACAATATATGACAGTAATATATGTATAATATAATTTATTTCATTAGACCTTAAGGTTATGGCATTCTACTTCTTGTGACTCATCTAGCCGTATACTTTGCTTTTGGAGCATTTCGGCAATACTCTGCTCATACTGATCGCCTAAAAGTGCCAATTTACGTCTTTGTTCCTCCTTTAACTTTTTAATAACCGCTTTCTGTTCTTCCTTAACAGTTGTTTGAAGGATTTGAGCTTTTAATGCTTTATATTGTCGCGTTTGTATTTTACAAGTTTCTCTAAACTGTTTACGAATTTGCATTTCTTTTTGCTGAAATTATAAAAATTATTTGTCAGTACAATTAGTATCAAATATATCATTGAAAAAATATGAAATTGACGTGTTGTACTATTATATTTTCTTAAATAAACATCAGCTATGATGATCACACGAATGGATATTTGTATTGTATTATTCACCTTGAGACTCTTCGGTTGTTGTTTAAGTTCTAACGCATGTTTTTTACGTAAATCACGTTCGGCCCTTTGCATATAATCCTGTTGATTACAAAGTTCTGTTGTATGCTGTCGATGCACTTGATCCTCACGAAGTGCGTGTACTGCTCTCTGCTGTCTATACTCCAATTCTTGTGTCTTTTCATGATGTCGCAGGAGCATATTATGTGCCTGCTCCAATTGCTGTTGCCGTTTATTCAATTCCTAAATGCAAATTTATATCTATATAAATTTAAAATGCTTCAAACATTTAATAAAAAATAAAAATGTTAATAGAACAATAATAACAGCAACAGGCTCAGAGCACCAACAACGAGCCAAGGTGCAGGTATTGGTGCGCGAATTTATTGTTAAATTTTATTAACAAATGTACATTAAAAATATACATTTAATAAGAATTATTAACTCATATGGTATGTATTCTAAATAAAAAATATAACATGGGAAAAGATTTTGGTGAAAATATAATTGCTTAGAGATTGAAAAAAATTGAAAAATTATCAATATGTCAATAATAATACAAACCTCACGAAGAAGCTCTTGTTCTAAACTGTGGAAGATGAGTAACTTTTTTCTACGGAATTTACGAATTTCAAGATCCAGATATTCTCGTTGTCCTCTCGCAAGCCGTTGTTCCTCTTGCGCTTCCATTTGTCTCAAATTGTCTTTCTGGCTTTGAAGTGTAGCATCTCGTTGCCTCTTTGGAGTTACCTCGTCCTGAGAAAGTTCCTTTTTCCATCTTTCTTTATAAGCCTATATTACATATGTTTAAAAATTATAAATTAAATATAGTATAAATTTTACATATTGATTTTTTTATGCTAATAATATCTTACTTTGTACTCTCTTTTCTGTTGAGCTTCTAGAGCTTTACGATCAGCTTCCTGTCTACTTGTTATCTCTTTATGAAGTTTCTTTTCAGCATTTTGATTTTGTTTTAATTTACGTTCCAGTTCTTGCAGATGTCTGAGTTGCAATTTTTCGAGATCTTTACTAAACTGTTGCAAAAGAGTTTCATATTCTTTATCTAATAATTGCTTATGTGATTCCATTTCCATTTTGCAACGTTCCTCTAATTTTACCTGCAATAAGAATAAATTATGTAGTACATATAAAAATTTAAAAATTGCAATTGTTGACAATTATTGTACAATACAAATTAAGAAATTTATGATTATATTATATATTTATGATCATAATTATAAATCAAAGATATAATGATTATAATTATAGATATAGATATTATAATTATATAATCAAAGATTTCTTATTTAGACTCTCCTCTATATCATAATCTATAATAATGTTTGCCAAAAGCTTGAGTTCTTACCAAAGCACCTTGGTGTTCTCTCCTCATTCGTTTATATCCACTCATTTGTTCGTGCATTTCTTCTTGCATATGTTCCTTTTGTTGTTTGGTAACAATTGAAGTTGTCCTAATTGTTGCAAAATTATTGGCACCGTGTTCAAGGAGATTGGCAGTGACACCACCTGCTGAAACTTTATGCCGATTTCTGACAGATCCCGAAGAATAGTCATTACCATCAGCATTTGGCAATGGCAGGCTATTGGTGGAGGAACTTTGAGAGCTTGCTGAGACGCCCATCGAGTGAATTGAATGTTCTGAGGTAATTGAATTACTTTTGCTACTATCACCACCTGTTTGTTCATCAGGTGTATCTGTAATCACACAGTTGTAAAGATTTAGAAATGTTAAATAAAATGCATTTACACACACTTAATCAGTGTAAAAAACACGTAAAAAAATAATACTAAATTTAACATTTAAGAAATTGAATTGTTGACATACCATCAGCATCACCAACTGTGCTCTCTGTTTCGCATGCATCAATCATCAAAATTTTCTTCATTTTACGATAATTCAAGTTATCTAACTCCCGGACAGCAGCTTTCGTTCTCTGTATCAAATCTATTAAAACTTGAGGAGAACGTGATCTGGTGACAAATGGATGCTGTAAAATTGAAAGCCTATAAGAGAACAACTAGACTACTATTAACATACTATGTATATTATTAAAAAAAAAAAAAAGTTATAAAATATATATATAAAATGTATCATTGCAGATATACATAAAGACGACTCACTGATAACAGTTTCCCGGATGTCAATCTTTCAATTGGACTTTTTGTAAGACATACTTCAACAAAATGACGAAAGACATCAGTCCAATCTGGCGAATTTAACGTTGGAGTATCATTCTGTGCAATATGATACAAAGCGCTCATAGCGTTCATATTAAAATAAGGCGGTTTCCTTTCCGCTGTAATTAATATAATCAATAAGTTTTTCAAATTTCATGTAAGTAAAATAATCATCATAGATAATAATTAGATAGTCTAATAAAATGAAATAAATGTGTGAATTACAAATTAGAAAGCTTAGAGAAGTCATATTGATATCTTGTAATTCAAATAATCAATATCATTTTGTTGCTTGAATAGATGAAAATGTCACATTTAGAATAATTGAATAATTAATAATAGTAATATTCAAACTATTAATATGAACAACAAGTATTAATCTATTAATTCTATTTAGAAAGTTTTCACAATCAATAATGTATTAAATCATAAATATATACCTAATTCGATGCATGTTATTCCTAATGACCATACATCAACCTTGCCATCATATTGCCCTTCGTCCATAGCCAATATAACTTCTGGCGCCATCCAATACGGAGTCCCTACGAAGCTATTGGCTGGACATTTTATACTCGCGGACCCAAAATCAGCTAATTTCACTGTGCCATTCTCAGTAAGTAGAATATTTCCTGCTTTCACATCACGATGGATTCTACCGAGATTATGCAGATAATTCAAGCCACGCAATACGCCGTCACATATTGCGGCTATTTCTTCTTCCTTCAAAGGTCTTTTGTGTACTTCGATAATATCTGATGCAGAGCCAAGACAATATTCCATTACCAACTGTAAAAAATAGTATATGCAAAAATATTACAAAATGTTATTTTCAAAGATCTAAAATGGGACAAATTTTTTCGATTTTCAAAAAAGAAATTAAATCTTGTACATACCCAGGCAGTGTGGTCCCTGAGATAGCAACCCTTATACTCTATAGTGTTAGGATGATTAAGTTGCCTAAGAAATCGAATTTCCTTCAAAATATCCTGCCATTTTTCCACCGTTTGCTTCCCCAGGTAGGACATCTTCTTGATGGCAACAATTTCTTTGGTAACCAGGCATCGTGCATAATAAACAGCCCCGAAACTACCATGCCCGATCTCGCGCAGATCCTCAAATATTTTCTCCGGATCATTTTTCTCAAATAATTCGGCAATCTCTGGGTCCTTCAAACTACCAGGCCTTGCAACAGCTGGCATAGTCGAGTTGTTGATAATTAGATGCCCGAGGCCTAGTCCAGACACCTTACTTTATTGAATCGTCTTTAGATTCCTTGCCTGAACTTTCTGATTTTAACAGATCCTCTGTCAGTCCATTCCCGAATTTAACATTCTATCTAGAAAAAAAAAACAAAAACTTTTTGGATACAAATGCATTAAAAATTGGCTAAAATTTAGAGTTACACTAATGCATATATTGTTAAAAATGGAACAATATTATTTCTTATCACATTAAATCATAATTTTAACCACATAAAGTATAGAATTACACAACACTTTTGGAAATATGGAAAATACAGAACAATTCATATTTTCATATAAAATATTAAAGATTACTTAATTCAGACATAGAAGACATATTAAAGAGATTATGATTTAATAATTTCACTTTTCAGCAGTTAAATAATTTGGTAAATATGAAATTAAAATTCCATGTGATGAAAGACTGCTTTAGGTAAAATAAAAGATAAAATTTGATTATCTATTTGTATTTTTAAAACTTTGGGACAAAACATCCATATCTTTAACTGTTTATAACACAAAAATTATCAATGTCTCAACATAAGAATTCTTTTTTTCATTCTAAATTTCAATAAGAAAAAATTTACATTTTTCTTAATATTATGTTTTATATATGGCTTTTAAATTGTATTAATCCAAGAACTGTAAGTTTCTCGCGTTAATTTATAACATTGTTATGACTAAGCTTTGTTTAATTATAAAGTGTCACTGCAGATTATTCAGATTATTATTCGATGAAAAATCTTTGATCAACTTGAAGCGACTGCATCTTACTACAAATTTTACATGTTAGTATCTTCTGTAATTTGTTAATTTCCAATAAACATCTTGGCATACACAGAATTAAGACTTCCATTGACAATTTTTTCAAAAATACAATTTCTTTATCCATTTATATTCTCAAATTTTCTTACACACACAAAAATGATCCCCAGTTAAATCTTTTAAAATTATTGCTGATAAATTTTCAATTCTCGGGTACTCTCTCCGAGTTCTCGAAGGGGAAACTGGATTAGTGTTCCGCTTCCAGATTCGCAAAAAAGAATCGTTAATCTTTCACGCGAACATTAGAAGTCGCAGCACCTTCTGACCGGATGCACTTTACGGGTCTTGCCGAGTTTAACGCGACACAGCGCACGAACCGCAAACACAACAACAAACATTTACGTTCGGTCCATTGTCCGGCTTTGTCGTCGTTTCTGTTTTTTTCCGCAGCATTTTTTTTCTTTTTTTTCGCAGAGCGAGATCTAAAAGTGATCCCCCGTCGACGAGAGCGAGGAGAGAGAATACGTAACGACACCGCAGAAATAGGCACGTTCCCGTAGGAACGTCGCTCGTAGGAGCAACGAAAATCGCCGCGATTCCCATCATTGTTATCGCGTTAGTCATATTACTCGCCAATAAGAGAAAGAAAGAGAAAGACTAATACCTAATATATTAACGATCCTGACGAAGAGGAAGACGACCGATCGTCCTCGTTTTGTCAAGTTAACGTCACCGCGCGGGGATCATCGACGCCTTATCGCACCGGAACCGAATCGGAGGGGGGGGGGGGGGGGGGGAAAA
>NW_021850207.1:900346-904156 GCF_003651465.1 Formica exsecta
TGGTCAAAATATTCGGCAGGGCGCGTTTGGACGACGGGGATGTAGAAAATTATCGAGCGGCGCCGAGAGAATCCTTAAAAAAAGACGAGTAAGCCTGTGGACGAGAACAAACCTGTGGAAAAGCACCAAAGAGATTCGAGCGCGATGGGGCATTTATAGGAAAGATCGAACGATGACTCGCTCACAGGAGGAGATGGAAAAATGCGGGCCATAAGGATTGGGTCCTTACGGTCGGTCCGGATCAGGCCCCCCGCCTCTCCCCCCTACACGGCAGAGCGAGAGCGATGCAGCGCACTGCGCTGCGTTGCGTTGCGCCGTGTTCCCGATGCGCTCCGTCAATACGAAAACACACAATCGTATTAGCGTGCGTCACGGCCGGTCCGGCTGCTGGCGTGACATCGCACGGTTATGCCCTCGCGACTCCGAGCGGAAGGAAATTCGCGGCACGGGGGGCAGGGTCGATCGGTCGGTCGGCTAAAAAAGGGCCGAGAAAATCGTATTCACCTCCAAAATGGCGAGGGAGCGGGCGGGGAAGCATGCGCCTCGCAGGCTCCGTGCACTCTCTTCAGGCGGAGGAGAAGACGGCGACGAAGGAGGATGAGGAGGAGGAGGAGCAGCAGCAGCTCTTTTTCCTGGCCGCCGATCCCGCGGGCATAATTAAACGCCCGTCCTCGACTCGCCGTCGCGCAGACGACCGCGCACCGCGCCCCGGAACAATACACGCCTCGTCCTCGTCGTCGTCGTCACCGTCGCCGTCGTCGTCGTCGTCGTCGTCGTCGTCGTTGGTCGTATACGCACGTCACGCACGCACTGACACACACGTACAACACTGGCGCTCACGCGCGCGCGCGCGCGCTCTCTCTCGCGAGAGAGAGCGAGGAAGAAACGAGCAACAACGAGCCGCGGCGAACTATGTCGGCACGGCGTTCACTATCGCGCACAGATCCAACGACGATCGCGAGGATCACCGTATACGAGAACGTTTCCTCTTCTGCGTTTCACGTCCCCGATTTCGCCCCGTTTTATACTGTACTTGTATACCGTACACTGTACACACTACACTAGGCACACACGAGACACGAGAGCCGTCCGTCGCGATGGCGGTGGCGCTCTACGTCGGTCACGTTGCAAACTAACCGCCTCGATATGGTCGTTTTTCCGTTCTCTTTATCCTTTCTCTCCAATCATTCTAGTCCCAGTAATTTTTTGTTACCGACCAATGGAAAGGATCTTTGATCATTAAAATCCACCGATAAGGCGCATGTAACAATTTTATGATTTCTGTATTATCGATAATCGTTTAGGTAGTATCCGAAACATATTACTTGATTTACCGACTTAATCATAAATAACACATATATTTTATATTTTGTTGTGTTTTTTACTTTGTTATTAAAAAACTTTGATTGCAATTTAAGATAATAATTAAAATAATAAATAGTGATCAATTTTTAAATGATTTAGTCATTGTATCCATAATTTACAATGAAAATCTGTATATAAGTAGAAAAAGTACTTATTCTATACAAAATGCATATATATCAATATCTGTAATATTTTGAAGTTATCTTATATATATATATCTTTTAAGAATTACGTATATAATTGGATAAATATAAAATAAAGTGACAGGCAAGAGAAATATAGTATTTACAGGAGTTTCACTTAACCACATGAAAATAATAAATGTTTCTACTTTGGTATTTTAGTTTGTGTTTTCCTATTCATGTGTGCTCTAGGTCTTCCATCAAAGAAGTGAGAAATGTGTCACCGTTGATTAATCTAGTAGTGCCCACGACAAATTCAACATTTACTGAAATTAGATTTAATCATATCTCTATATTCATTTATATCTAAACAAATAAGCACATTGTAATCTTACAAAATACTCACAGTCTTCTTGCTGCGATAGAAAGCGTAGAGCAGATATCTCGGCAAAAGTACATCCTCCGATAAAAAATACCATAATTAATTTTGGTGGTTCAGAACTAGAATCTTCGCTAGTAATAGAGTTTCCTGGAATAAAGATTTATCATACTTTGGAGATAATATGCTTAAAACGAACAATATATAATGAAAGAGAAAATCAATATAAAACTTACGTCTCGCTGATAGGGATGCATTGTATGGAACACTGCTTACTGTAGGACCTGATAGTAATCCCATCACATCGTTTAATCCTTGCCACCCGTTTGGTTGTACTAGTTGCTCTGCCAGTCTCACACTCAGTGGTGCATATATTGAATGCACGTAACTGATATCTTTTGGTGTTATTTCACTTTCGTCTTCGACTGTGAGTCTTAATGTTTTCCTCAAAACCGCATACTGTCGCACTGATTGCTGCTGTTTTAGCAATCCAACCTTTTCCAAATTTAATATGGTTGGCAAATGTTGAAACCCATAAGTATGAATTATTTCTCTTTTATAATAATCTAACAGTTTTGGTTTTAAGCCAGAGTTTGTCAATGATTGGATGCAAAGAAGACGTAAAACTTTTAGTAATGGTTGTTGTTGCGCTATCATATCTTCAATGTATGCGTTTGGTTTGTCAGTGTCAATACAATTTAACAATTCTTGTTCAACTTGCAACGATTCTAAAAAGTTACTCGAGTCGGTAACTTCTTTAATCATCTCCGCGATTGTGGTGTCTAAAAATAAAAGAGAAAATAAATATATTAAAACAAGATCACAAAATCATATATCAAGAAAATCATAGAAATAGTTTAAGAATGTATTACTTACGCCTTGCTAAAGATTGTTTTGTTGCTAGCATGTGTGGTAACCTTGCAACAAATTGTTTAATTTCTTGCACACTCTTGTCTCCATGTCGTTCGTCGAACTGAGATGAAATTACTTTAGCTTTCTTACTAAGAACTGGACCGACACCATTAAAATTCTTATCTCTGCAAGAATAAAGATTATAAGGTTAGAAGAGCTACTATAGAAAAATAGATAAAATTATTATTACCTAATCTCAGCAAAAAGTTCTTCTCCTGAATTCAATATGATTTGTTCCTTTTCATTTAGAGACATTGCTGTAGGAGAGTCTTCAGAATCATGAAACTTTTTTGCTGGTAATTGTACAGTATCTAAAATCAGAATAAAATGTTAATATTCCATATATAAATTGATAAATAATGTTGTAATTAAGTAAATACTATATCATAATTGCAAATATATAAAATCGATATAAGATTGATACTTTACTATATTTTATTCCAAATATTTCATCGATTAGACCTTCATAAGTCAACTGTGTAACTAGAGGTGAAAGTAAATCTACAGATCGATCCAATAATAATAAATGTTCGATAGTAGCAGAAGCAGAAATTGCTTTATTATCTTCTTCTTCTCTGCTTAATCTCTCCAATAACTCCCAAACTTTACTAGCAGCTGGTCCTCTTCCTGTCACTTTTGAGATTTTTCCATATAATCTCTGAAGACCTTGTATGGCTTGCGCAACTTGATAGAGACTAGTGGGATCATTTTCCAGATGGAATTCTTTGAAGGATCCACTCAGTTCCATTGATAGTAGATCATTATCAAATGGAAAAAGATCACATTTAAATTCCTCTATCAATGTAAAGCTACCAAAGACACCACGATTTTGAAGTTTCTTTTGACAAAGTAGGCTTTTGCGTGGCACAAAAAATAAGTGAAATTCTTTACGTGGCCTTTTACCTTCTTCGCTGTAATATAAATAATTACATCTAATTAATATAGTGTAATTATAGTAAAATATTATGCAATATAATTTGTACTAAAACTATTAAGATTAATAAAAAATAGAGGTTGCAGTATTTTATATAT
>NW_021850207.1:904507-907468 GCF_003651465.1 Formica exsecta
TCAACAACTTTTATTTTGATATTTATACATATACAGATAATTCCGAAATTTTTTGATGATATTGTTTTTAAATTTGCTAAAGCAGTTATATTCTAACAATAATGTATTGTATACTTATGTATTGTATATTTACCCATAAACATTTTCAGCAATCAAGTCCATAAGCTCCAATTGCGGTCTCGAAATAAATATAATGTTAACAATGTTGGGAGGTATTGTTAAAACTCCACCGTACAATGGATACATCTTTACGACACCATATTCTTCCAGCAAATTATATTTTGCGACAAGACCGATTGGTCCAGCCAATGATTGATCCCATATAATAGCCTATACAGAAAACAATTAAAAATTAAATAATATATTAAATAAATATTTATATTTGTAATAGACATCTTTTTTTATCCACGAGAGATTAAATTAAAATTAATATTATATTGCAGTACCTTCGGGCCATTGCATTTTTCCAACAAGCAAAGCAATTGCTTTCTCGCTTGTTCCTGTATAAGCCTGACATTTAACCTGCCTCCCGTCAAATATGCCATAATTATCAATGATAATTATATTGTTTACAAAGTATTAGCTATGTATGACATTATATCATAAATCACAGCATCCTGCTGTGACAGCAGCAGACGACAGCTGATATTGACAGGAATCTGAGGAAAGTTACGACAAAATGTTTTCAGACGTCCCGATTGGCTATCGGATTGAAAATTTCTAGAATTTCGGAATAGAAACTCTAGAAATTCTCCGTCCAAATATTTTCTATGTCCATGTATAATCCCGATTGATCACGTTGCAAACGACCGGTGCCTAGGGTAACTAATAACAATTGACCAATCATAGAGTTCTTTAACGACGTTCAATGGCGCCACTCAATCTTATCCTTGCGCGTGCGCAGTGGTACAAATATCGCATGACAAAAATTCGTCATACGCTAACGCCCTCTTGGCGAATATTTGTTTCGTGTAGGTGGCGGTTGATACTATTCAAAAGTAAACTGCAAGTCCGAAGAGTTATAATGTGTGTGTCTCGCAAAGTATTGGACAATAGTTCGTCATAACGCATTAATATCATGTGCCATAAATACCGTGTATGATTGCTATTATGGAAAATTTGATATCAGAGTTGATATCAACGCATCGCCTCGACCGTTTCGATATTTCGACAATCGTAATCTCACTTGTCGATAGATTTTGTGTCGCGGTGTCATGGCGTCGCGAATCGCAGAGTCGCATCGAGAATATCTCGTTCCGTATCGTTCGCAATCGTTATTAGAAATGAGTTTACGCGCGCGAAAAGTAATCGCTTCTTCGTGTGCCCGGCATCCTATTCGCATATCTTAGGTTATTTTCTCTCCAAAATATATCGAAAGTGCAACGGCTGCGTAATCATTGCCAGGTATGTATGTGTAATATTCTCGTTCTACAATTATTTGTGCCAATTACGTTTCAATATTCGCTAAAAAACATTTCAATTTATTTACTACTTGTACTTATTTTTTATGCCCTTTTTCACGTTTCAAGAATTGAATGTGTGTATGTGCATAAACATTTTATATTATTAAATACAATGAAAAAGGATAGAGTTAGTTATAGACTGAAGTTGTAGACGTGAAGCATGAGCTTAACTCGCGCTTAGTTCAACCGTTGCGTCGTTTTCATATTTCTCGATAAACTTCATGTCGTAGTCCATAGTATATGGCGTTGCGGGTCGCAGAATCGCGTTCGAGAATATCTCGTTCCATATCCGTCCCAATCGTTATTAAAAATATATTTTCGCGCGCGAAAAGTTATCGCGGATGTTTCAAAGTATCGGACGCAACGCGTTAAATACACGCATCACGTATAATCGCTATTACACGTCGATATTTCAATTTCAGTGATCTGCATCTATGCGAAGTCGACCGAGGTTCTCATCCTCCGCTTCACGCTGTTTTCCCGCCAAGATGTATCGAGAATTTAATGGACGTGCGATTATCACCAGGTATGTATAGTGGCAGGTATGCGAATAGTGCATTGATATATGCATACTTTTTCTCTCTAATTAGCTGTATTATTATAAAGAATATATCCATTCACAGAAATTATATTGTTTTATTGCATATATAAATAATTGTCTTTATATACAAAGATTCAGCTTACCAATCTCTCTTCTTTCAAATTTCTCATTCATTCGCATATATATAACGTCAATGAATTAATAAAATTATGCTTATTACTATGTTTATTATTATAATTTATTATTATGTCTATTTACACACATATATCTTTGACTATTTTTTATTATTATTATATATATATTACAGTTTTTTATATATTAATATACTATTGCCGATTTTCTTTGTTTTTTCTCGCTTTTTTTCTCATTACGCTACATGATATGCCGAAAAGCATTATCAGTTTATTATATCAGGCCGAATGCGCGTATGCGAATAGTGCATTGATATATGCATACTTTTTCTCTCTAATTAGCAGTATCAAATATATTGCAGCAATATTTGATAAACAATTAATAGATAGCGAAACATGTTCAGATCACATAATATTTGCATTGATGAGATGCTCTATCAAAAAAAAAAAAAATAATAATCACGATATATATAAATATTTAAAAAAAAGTCACAATATTAGTCGTTTATCTTCTAAAGATTCTAGATCAATTTAATAAATATCTATTATTGAATAGATAATAATTTAGCATTTTTATAGAAAAAGATAAAAATTTTGAATAAAAATTTAAATATATCAAATACATTCTGAAAAAAATTGAGAGATTTTTTAATATCTACATTAATTTATAATAAATTTATAGCAAATTTATAAATAATGAAGCTTTTATCCTATAAATAAAACACATTGACTATTGATTAATTGATTTTAATTTCTGAAATGTCGAAGAAAATAAATTTTTAAAAGTGGATTATTTTTACAATAATGCAGTTTATATATATATATA